>NC_140172.1:95133982-95316685 GCF_963971535.1 Notolepis coatsorum | reverse complement strand
AAATCTCAGACTCTGGAGGTAATCAAATCTGACAAGTTGCTGTCTCGCGCGCTCCAACTGCTTTTCCTAATTTCTTCGCGTGTGATGCTCTAGCTTGCTCTAGCTGGCAAGCAGGCCAAAAACGGCATTTAAAAGTGAATTTAAAACGCAATGGCCCTAAAAGTCCTTGAATTTCATTTTGCACTGTCTGTGGGAACCCTGTGAGAAGTACTTGGGACACACTGCCATCATGACGGCTGCCTCGCTAAACTGCAGCCACTTCATGCGTGATTTCAGTTTCACTTGTCTTATTTTGCCTCGGGGCTCACGCTGGGAAATAGGCTTGGCGCCGAATCTCATGGATGACGTGCTGCTTCCGCCACAGGCAGAGCCGCTCTGCTCACACGGGCTGTGTGGCTGCTCTAGGATTTTACTGTAGCCAGACTGGTCCCAGCCAGCTTATCACGTATTATGTGCTTGTTACAAAGGGATTTGACAAAAATTGCCCCATAAACGCTAAATAATGCCCCCCCAAAGCCATGTGTGCAAAAACAACCCCCTATAGAAAGGGTTAATTTACCTACCTTGGTGTGTGCTATCTATTGCCTTGTCTCCACTAGCCAAGGTTTAGCCGTGCTGTGGCCTGTCTGGCATACATTGGGCGGCGTCTCCATTGTCTTGGCCAAACCTGGCCAGACCTGGCTGGACCCTGGCTGAGAAGGACACCTTTCAAAACCAGGCTGGACCCTGGCTGGACCCTGGCTGAGACGGACACCTTCACAACCTGGCCAGACCTGGCTGTACCCTGGCTGAGAATGGACACCTTTCACAACCTGGCCAGACCTGGCTGGACCCTGGCTGAGACGGAGACCTTTCATAACCTGGCTGGACCCTGGCTGAGACGGACACCTTTCATAACCTGGCCAGACCTGGCTGGACCCTGGCTGAGACGGACACCTTTCACAACCTGGCCAGACCTGGCTGGACCCTGGCTGAGACGGAGACCTTTCATAACCTGGCTGGACCCTGGCTGAGACGGACACCTTTCATAACCTGGCCAGACCTGGCTGGACCCTGGCTGAGACGGACACCTTTCATAACCTGGCTGGACCCGTCTGGACCCTGGCTGAGACTGACACCTTTCATAACCTGGCCAGAAAAAAAGAACGACTTTGAGAGTAAACTGGGAGTAGTCAGCGTTTGTTCACCATCTACAACTTTAGGACAAAACAAACAAAAGGCGTTTTTCGGACCAAACGGTTGTTTAGTAAAATTACCTCTTAATATTCGGTCACCAGATTCATAAGCATAATCACATCCTGCATCTTTTAATACAATAGCAATCTATAAGAAGGACATCTTTGTTTTCCACCCAAAGTATGCACGTCCGCGAAGAAGAAAGCCAAACTACTCGGCTGATGTAATGGAAATGGTGCATCAATCCATGTAAATTGATGTGTGATGTAAATTCTAAGATAAAATGCTAAGAATCCTAAGATGGAATTCTGAGAAGAAATAAATGCATACCTGAAAGTATATGCAGCTGAACCAACATCTCAAATGTATCCCCTGTTGCTAAAGCTTTGCCCAGAGTGGTCAGTAGAGCATTCACATTTTACATTACATTACATTTTATAGTTTTGTAAATTGTATGACATATATCATGCCAGTTACGGTACTTTGTGTATACTATTTACTATATTCAGATTCTAATTCTGTTTTGCCCATATTTATTGTAATGTATAATATAACTGATGGAGCATACATACCCTCATCTGTACCTTTTGATTACACTGTTTACTTTCTCATATTCTTATATTCAGTTAGTTATATTGTTTACAGTTTTTATTATCATTTCATTGCCTATATTTATGTCTTTCTACTATTACCATGCCCATACCTGTACCCCCCCCCCCCCCTCCCTCATGCTGCTATGATGCCCGGATTTCCCCAAGGGGATCAATAAAGGAATATCTTATCTTAAATTAGTTAAACCCCAACTGCTGCTTTGTGACCCAACATTACAAGACTTTATCCAACCAGAGTGGATAGATAAATAAATGCTCCAGAGAAAGCCTCTCTCTGAGAGCACAGACGTTGAAGTGAGACTGTCTTTCTCTGAGAGCACAGAGGTTGAAGACTGCCTCCCTTTTCTTGTCCAGGCTGATAATGATTGGCTTATTTCCATGAGGTTGCTTTGTGACGTAACCGAAGCACACTTTCCAAAACTTGCTGAGACGCCAAACTAGATGGTTTGAAATATAGAAAATTCAAATGTCTATTTCAAGTTCACAATGATGTTGACGGTGCCTTCTGTGACACAAATAGTTGCACAAAATACAGTATATGCTTTGGAATTTCAGTCCGACCTTTAAAGAAAGTGGGTGCAGCCCTGGCTTTCACTGTAGATGTCATTGGCCTGTAGAATGAAATTGTTGAACATAAATTTCATAGATAATACATAGATTAAATACACAGATGTTTATTGATACATTTAAAGGAACACGCCAACATTATGGGAAATGCATTTTGAAGAAGATGGATATCAATTTCTTCTCTTTCCTATAATGTTAGTGTTTTCCATTTCCATTTATCAATAAATATTTAATTATCTATCTAATTTATGTTCAACAATTTTATTCTACATGTAAGTAAAATGCTAATTATGTGTACAGTGTTTGTAGCTGAGGGGTACAATTCCCTGACTGTATTGTTAGATATGATATTTAATACCACTACCTCATGTACTTTAACTTCTGGCCACCCAGTACAAGATATAAGTATGATGAACACTTTCCCACCTGATGAAACGAACCAACACAAATGTACCAAATCGAATATTTAATACAGCAAAAGGTGTATACAACATTCACTTAATTACATTTATGATTTGAAATATTGAATACGCACTTTTATGGCAAATGAGTATTCGTAGGTAAATCAACATTGAATGTCCAATCTCTGGTTGCGCAGGGAGTAAGTATACAACCTGGAATATTTAGGAAACGATAGCGATGGTACTTAAATGATTATAGCTGGATACACTAAGGGGGGGGGGGGGGGGGTCCCGCTGGTTGTAAGACAGTAGGAGGGGGGGGTTAGAGAAGCCGCTGGCGGTATCCCATCTGGCCGACGGTGTCTTGGGAGAATCCAAAGTCTTGGACACAGTGCCCACAGAACCTCGGGCCGCAGACGAATACAGCTGGACCCTCTGTGGAACGGTATCTGCCGGTCCACAACGGAGAGACGTGGTGCGACCTCACGTGTAGAGCGCCGCCTCACCTGGAGTCCTCTCCGGGGGGTAATTCCAACACTCGACAGTGTTGGCCTTTATCCATGGAATAATCAAAGCACACAAAGCATAATCCAAGAGTCGTGGAAGGCTCGCCGTCGTCGGGTAGAGTAATCCAATATACAGGTCCAGTCGCTCTTGACCCGGAGCTCCTCGGATGCAATCACCACTAGGGGTCTGACCAGCCTGGATAAGCGTCCAGATAACGTCAGGAACGATGGGGGTACTGATAACTGTAGAACTCGAACCGAACGATGCACCATACATAAATAGACTATTATTAGCTTAATAGAATACGTCCAACTCGACGGTATGGTGCCAAACTATGACCATTCAACTATTAATCTACACGATATCTCAATGCCTATTCTGGGCCAAGTAGGCCCTACTACACCGCACGTGCGTCGTGGGGAGGCTTTTGCGTCTGTCACTCTGTTGGAGGGTAAAGAACTGGACTAAAAGAAAGTTCTACTTTACGAGCGCCATATATATATGCGCTATGAACAAATAGTACCATTCGTATTTCGCCCGGCATATTACTGCGCGGAACCGGGGGTTGCCTCGACATGTTAGGCGGCACGATTGAACTTGGACCTAGGGGTATGGCAACCTGGCGCCAGGTTCTCGTCCAATGGTAGAATGAAACTATTATGGGCTGTTTAGTAGAAACGGGGATATTCAATGCATATTGTACAAGGAATATACAGGGGATATCAAACGATATACAAATACAATTAAATATATATATATAAATAAATATACATATTCGGTTTAATCTGATCCTTCACAACAGCCGCCCCCTAATTAGTCCCACCTAATTAGCTAAGCAGAGACAGATTAACCGCACTGTCTTCCACTCAAGGTCCGCTGTAAGGGTCAGTCAACTCACAAAGTCATAGGGTCATGGTCATCATCGATAGTATCTGGGAGTCGGGGCAGTTCTATGAGCCTCGCCACGGGCCGTGTGTAGGTGCGCCCTTGGACGAGTACTTCAGCTGCTCGGACCTTGCCATCGGCACCGGTGATCACTTTGCTTACGCGGCCAGCCGACCACATAGCTCTGGGGAGTGACTGGTCAACTATCATGACGACTGTTCCTTCTGTCAAATTGTCTCTCTCTTTTACCCACTTCTGGCGGGTCTGTAGAGACGGTAGGTAGTGAAGTAGGAAGCTGCTCCAAAACTTGTCAGCTAGTACTTGGCTGTACCTCCACATTCTTCGGCCGTTCGCTTCTTCGGGCCTGTACATTGTCTGGGGTAGCGCGGGGTCCAGCCGCCCCATTAGGAGTGTGTTGGGGGTGACTGGGTCGACATCTGCTACATCACTGGAGACGTAACCGAGGGGCTTTGAGTTCAATACTCCCTCGATCTCCGTGAGGACTGTCATTAGGACTTCCTCTGCCACAGTCTGGGCTCCGAGTACGGCATACAGGGCTGTCTTTATAGAACGTACTTCTCGTTCCCAGGTTCCACCGAAGTGGGGTGCGTTCGGGGGATTAAACTGGAAGTCAACCTGGGCTGGAGCGAGGTGGGTCTTAAGTTCTGGGCCCATAGCTTGGAAGCTCTCTCTCAGCTCTCTTTCTCCGCCTTTGAAGTTGGTCCCGTGATCAGACAACAATGTAGACGGTTGTCCTTTCCGTGATATGAATCTCCGGAAGGCCATAAGGAATGAGTCTGTGCTCATGGTCGGAAGGAGCTCGATATGTATCGCTCTGGTGGTCATGCATTTGAATACAATACCCCACCGCTTCTCGGTGCCTCTTCCTCTCTTTATATACAACGGGCCAAAACAGTCCATGCCTGTGGAGTGGAATGGCTTGTCGCCGATTCGGAGGCGACAGGGGGGTAGGTCAGCCATCCGTGGTATGCTGGGCTGCGCGCGCCACTTACGGCAGTCTAGACAGGTTCGCTGGAAGCGCCGTACTGCTTCTCTCCCTTGCAATATCCAATAACGACGTCTGATCTCCGCGAAGACTCTCTCTGCTCCTGCGTGGTGCACATCCTCGTCGTATTTCTTTGTGATCAGCTCTGTGACCTTGTGTCGGCTGTTCAAGACGATCGGGTGCTTAATGTCATCTGGTAGATCGGGGGCTCTCCGCAGGCGACCACCCACTCTGATGAGATTATGTGCGTCACTCTCTGGTGCCAGGTGAATCAGTCTGCTGTCTGATGGGACGGGGTTTCCTCCCTGTAGACAGTCTAGCTCATCGGGGAACGAGTCTCTCTGGGGTCGCTGTAGTAGAAGAAGTTCTGCTTCTTCGTAGTCAGCTGCTGACATGTCAGTGGTGGACTGAATCTCTGGGTGGTGCCGCAGGAATGTTCTTTGTTGCGCACTCTCTAGGGTAATGCAGTCATCTATGTTCGGGTCTGTGGAGGCGACAGTGCTCAGTCCACAGAACATAGGCTTCTTGTTCTCAGCCTCCTCGCTACTTGCTTCCCTCGGGGTGGGCGTAGGCCAATCTCCTTCCGGGAGCTGGAGGAATGCTGGTCCGTCACTGTAGATGTTGCGACGGGTTAGGTCATCCAGGGACATTCCCCGGGTGATGACGTCAGCTGGGTTGTGTTTGGTATCCACATACCTCCAGCTTGCTTCCTCTGTTAATTCTTGAATCTCGGTGACTCTGACTCCCACGAAGACTTTGTATCTGCATGAATCAGACTTAATCCATGTGAGTACTGTCGTGGAATCTGACCACAAGATTGTTCTATGCACCGGAATGGTGAGTTCACGTTGGATTAACGTGGCTAGATGCGCTCCTGCGAGGGCTGCGCAGAGCTCTAGACGTGGGATAGATTGTTGCTTACGTGGGGCTATTCTTGAGCGGGCCAGTATGAAAGCAGTGTGTATCTCTCCTCCCATCTCTTGGGCACGCAGATAGGCAACCGATCCGTAGGCTACTTCGGAGGCGTCGCTGAAGACGTGTAGCTCAATCTCGCATGTCTCTGGCCTCACTGTGGATGGGAAGTAGCTGCGGCGTATATTGACACCTGGGAGTGAGCGGAGTTCCGTCTCCCACTCTCTCCATGTTGAGGCAAGGTGTGCGGGTATTGGGTCGTCCCAGCCCTGGTCCTTGTCCCATAGTGCTCGTACAATCATCTTTGCCCTGGTGGTGTAAGGTAGAATACATCCCAGCGGGTCATATTGTCTGGCGAGTGTTCTGTACACACTCCGTCTGGTGGTCGGTATCGCCGCCGACCTTCCTTGCTCTGGAGCCAAGGGTTTGTGTCTATAGTGGAGCGAGTCTGTTTTGAAGCGCCAGACTAATCCTACTGTCATTTCTTGGGCTTCTCCTGGGATTGTCGCCATCCAGGTCTCGCTGCTGGCAGCCTTGTCTGCGGAGGAGAGGCTGCGCAATACGTGCGGGTCACTGCTGGCCCACTGCCTGAGATCAAAGCCTCCTTTGATTAGGGAGGCGCGTAACTTGATTAGGAGAGCCTCGGCTTCTTCTTGAGTCGAGACGCTTTGTAGACAGTTGTCTACATAGAAACTGTTCTTCACACTGTGTTGGACCTCTTCATCTGCTGCTGGGTCCTCTGTGACGTGTTTCTGTAGTGCAAATGTAGCACAGCACAGGCTGCATGTGGTTCCGAAGGGGAGTACTTCCCACTAGTAGATGGATGGGTTTTCATCTCCGATCTTCTCTCTCCATAGGAACCGTAGCAGAGGCTTGTCCTCCTTTACTAGTCTCACTTGCAAGAACATCCCTTTGATATCCCCGCTTATAGCCACCTTGTCCTGGCGGAAGCGCAGTAGCACGCCTAGTAGGGAGGGGCCGAGTGTGGGGCCGGGCAAGAGCTCTTTATTCAGATTTTGGGATCCGATCTGGTAGCTGCAGTTAAACACAATGCGATCCTTGCCATTGTGATGGACCTTGTGATGCGGCACGTACCATGATTCGGTCGTCTGATCGGCCTCTTTAATGTCAATCTTTGTTACATGTCCCGCTGTGATTAGCTTCTCAATCTCAGCTCGGTACACACTCTGTTGAGCGGGGTCTTTGGCTAGGCGCCGCTCTGTGTTCAGTAGATAGCGCTCCGTGGCGTCTTTCTTTGCGTGAAAGGGGGGCATTCCCTCTCGCCTCAGGAGTGGAGTTGCGTATCTCATCACTCCGCCGACTGTGACTCTCTTTGTCCCCTGCTCGAGTAGGTGGATGGCGTAAATGTCTTCTTTAGAGCGAATGTCTTTCTTTTCGTTCTTAAAGGGCATTGTCTCTAGGGTCCATAGCCTCTCGACATGCTGCAGGAGAGTGGTGTCTTCTTCTGTCGTTCTGGAGTGGAAGCAGCTAGTGGCTGCGGTTCGGTTGAGAGATTTAGCGAGGGGGCCTTGTAATGTCCATCCTAGGCGGGTCTCGACTGCTGCAGGACAGCCTCTGGGGCCTGTATGGACCCGGTCAATCGGGACTATGAGTTCTGCATGGTCGGAGCCTATCAACAGGGTCGGGGTAGCGCCGTCTATGAGCGGGATAGGTAATTGGCGCAGGTGCACATATTTATCCATCAACTTGGTGACAGGGTAGGTGTACTGCGAGAGTCCTATTTCTTGGCTGGTGAAAGCATTTGTGATCTTGTACCGTCGCTCTGGCTGCCCGTTGGCTGCGATAGTGAAGGAGACATTCTCGCCCTTTATCGTCTTTAAATCTCTTCTTATTGTCCGAATCGTCATTTCGTTCTTGCTCCCCCGCAGTCCCAGCTGAGTCGCAGCGGAGGCGAGCAGAAGGGTCTTCTCTGACCCGTCATCAAGGACGGCGTAAGTGTCCATGACTTTATCCTGGTAGCTCAATGTCACACGGACTACCTTTAAGAGCACTTGAGCTCCGTTGCTGCTGGCGGGGTCAATGTACATGACACTTGCCTTGGTGCCGCTCCGTGGTGCAGGTATAGGCCGTCTTCCGTTACTATCGTGTAGTATATCTAGATGGGCTCCATCGCACCGGCTGCACCTTTTCTTTAGGCGGCATTCGGCTGCCATGTGGGGCCGCGCACATCGATAACAGCGCCGGTTGGACTTTATCCATTGGCTCACTTCTTCTGCATTCATCTTTGTGAATGAGTCACATTGTGACAGCCAGTGTTCTTTCTCACAGTAGGGACACGCTATCTTCCACTTCTCCTTTCTCGAGGGGGTGCTGTGACTCTTACTGCTCGGTACTGACTCTGATTGGTGCATGACAGTCACCGATCTTCTTCCATCACTTATTCTCCTGGGTCCCTCTCTGGAGCTTGGCGTGCTCTGCCCGAAGGTGTCCAGTCGTAAGCTGCTGACCTCTCTCGCCAGGAAGTCGGCCAGATCAAGGAGGGATGGCTCGGGGCCGTCGGGATCTCGGTAGTCCCTCTGCCGCCGAAAGCGCTCCTGTCTTGCGGGTGGCAGCTTCTCCAAAATCCTCTCAACGTTAGAGTTGGCGTACAGCTCATGCCTGCCCTTCTCCCGTTGAGCTCCCAGCATCCCCACCAGGGACTGCACTTTGATTGACAGGTCGTCTAGTGAGCGATTGTCTGTGGCTGGGGGTAGGCGGTCAATATGCCTTATCTCCTGGATTACGTAATCCCATATACGTCCATATCTTTGATCCAGCGCTGCAAGGGCCACTGTGTATGGGGTCGAGGAGGTAGCATAGGCTAGCGCTATATTGTGCGCTCGCGGTACTTTCAGGTGCTTCAATAATATTGCATACTTGTGGCGTTCATCAGCGGCATCCACCATCATTGTCTCTAAACACATCCGGAGCTCCGTGTACTGTGCTCGACTCTCATAGGCGAAGTCTGGGAATGACGGCGTGGCGTTGTATGACGCCGTGGATGGCTGATACATCGGCGAGCGTTGGGGGAGAGACCTCCTGGGCGAGTCCCCTCTTGCGCCTCGCTGTGGGCTGGTACTGGCAGGGTACCATGGTCCGCTGGTCCAGGTACTGTTCCTCGGGGCTGGTCGTGCGTCGTGCTCACCCGTAAATAGAGTCGGGGGTCTGTAGCGCAGCGCCGCGGGGGTATAGCCTGGACTGTATGGGACCTCCTGGTCCGGTGGAGTACTGTGCTGTCGTCGGGCTTGGTTCTCCTCTTCTCCCTCTTCTTCTTCTATCAAATCTTCCAGATCTTGTAATCGTTTATTTAGCTTCTCCGCAGTGTAGGCCGCTCCTTCCTTGTAGCTGGGTCTCGCTTGGACCGGTATGGGAAGGGGGTCTGCGGGGGGTCTAGACTCGGTCTGTTGGTCAAGTTCAGGGTCGCTTGCTCGTTGCGGTGACGCTGCTCTTGACTGCTGTCTCGACGAGTTCCTTGAGCCCCTGGCGGAGGGAGAGGGAGTTGTCCTTTTGATCAGCTGCTCTATTAGTTGCGCTTGTAGTCTGTCGCGCTCTGCGTCTCTTTGGGCACCGGCAGCGGTGCGCTGGGCGTCGGCGGCGGCGCGCTCTGTTTCTCTTTGGGCACCGGCAGCGGCGCGCTGGGCGTCGGCCCGGTCTCTTGCCATATTCTCTTCCATCTGGAAGCGTCTCATCTCCAGACTTGTGCGCTGTTCTTCGCTCCGTTGCTGTGCTTGGAGGTGTTCGCGCTCGCTGGTCGCCTGTGCTTGGAGACGTTCGCGCTCGCTAAGCGTCTGTGCTTGGAGCCGATCGCGTTCGGTAGAGGCTGTCAGGCTGACGAGGAACGCCTGTTGTAGTATCCTCTCCGCTTCGCTGGGGGAAGGCGGTAGTGGAGGTGAGCCGCTCCTGCGTGAACCGCTCCTGGGGGTACTCGTTGGGGAGTCCTGGAGCTCTAGTTCCTCGGCGCTCTCCTCTTCTTCTTCCGTGCAGAGTTCTCTCTCTGTAGGGTTGTCTTCCTCCCGGGGCGTGTCGGGGACTACTTCTTTAGTAGTGGCGGGGGGTAAAGGCATGTCAGTTCCCTCCTGGTCCCCACCGTGGGCTTGGTCAGTTACATTAGGACCTACTAGGGCCTCTGTGGTCGGGGAAACCTGGTCGTTAAGGTCAGACATAATTTTACTTTCTACTTTTACCACGTTTACCGTTTGTCGAAGGCTAGGTAGTTGACTGACAGTGTAAGCCTCTAAGTACTGAGGTGTCTGTCGTCTGCGCCGCGGGCGTTCTAGGTTAGGAGGATCGTTTCGTGGAGTGTTCATCATAGGCCATTTCGATATTAATAACACTATATTAATATTACACTAGTTACCATCCGGTTCGAAGGACCAATTGTAGCTGAGGGGTACAATTCCCTGACTGTATTGTTAGATATGATATTTAATACCACTACCTCATGTACTTTAACTTCTGGCCACCCAGTACAAGATATAAGTATGATGAACACTTTCCCACCTGATGAAACGAACCAACACAAATGTACCAAATCGAATATTTAATACAGCAAAAGGTGTATACAACATTCACTTAATTACATTTATGATTTGAAATATTGAATATGCACTTTTATGGCAAATGAGTATTCGTAGGTAAATCAACATTGAATGTCCAATCTCTGGTTGCGCAGGGAGTAAGTATACAACCTGGAATATTTAGGAAACGATAGCGATGGTACTTAAATGATTATAGCTGGATACACTAAGGGGGGGGGGGGGGGGGGTCCCGCTGGTTGTAAGACAGTAGGAGGGGGGGGTTAGAGAAGCCGCTGGCGGTATCCCATCTGGCCGACGGTGTCTTGGGAGAATCCAAAGTCTTGGACACAGTGCCCACAGAACCTCGGGCCGCAGACGAATACAGCTGGACCCTCTGTGGAACGGTATCTGCCGGTCCACAACGGAGAGACGTGGTGCGACCTCACGTGTAGAGCGCCGCCTCACCTGGAGTCCTCTCCGGGGGGTAATTCCAACACTCGACAGTGTTGGCCTTTATCCATGGAATAATCAAAGCACACAAAGCATAATCCAAGAGCCGTGGAAGGCTCGCCGTCGTCTGGTAGAGTAATCCAATATACAGGTCCAGTCGCTCTTGACCCGGAGCTCCTCGGATGCAATCACCACTAGGGGTCTGACCAGCCTGGATAAGCGTCCAGATAACGTCAGGAACGATGGGGGTACTGATAACTGTAGAACTCGAACCGAACGATGCACCATACATAAATAGACTATTATTAGCTTAATAGAATACGTCCAACTCGACGGTATGGTGCCAAACTATGACCATTCAACTATTAATCTACACGATATCTCAATGCCTATTCTGGGCCAAGTAGGCCCTACTACACCGCACGTGCGTCGTGGGGAGGCTTTTGCGTCTGTCACTCTGTTGGAGGGTAAAGAACTGGACTAAAAGAAAGTTCTACTTTACGAGCGCCATATATATATGCGCTATGAACAAATAGTACCATTCGTATTTCGCCCCGGCATATTACTGCGCGGAACCGGGGGTTGCCTCGACATGTTAGGCGGCACGATTGAACTTGGACCTAGGGGTATGGCAACCTGGCGCCAGGTTCTCGTCCAATGGTAGAATGAAACTATTATGGGCTGTTTAGTAGAAACGGGGATATTCAATGCATATTGTACAAGGAATATACAGGGGATATCAAACGATATACAAATACAATTAAATATATATATATAAATAAATATACATATTCGGTTTAATCTGATCCTTCACAACAGTGTTCGTAAATGGTGAAAGTGTTCTCGGGTGAATGAAGAACGTCCTCATTCTTTTTAATTTTTTTTAATTTCTTATTATCTTTTTCCCCCTCCTTATTTTTCCGATTTTTCTCCCATCCCACTGTTAGTCGTTATGCCAATTCCCAACCCCCTTCCTGGTTGTTGCGCACTTTCCCCTACTGTTGGTCCGAGAGGCCGGAGACTGTCACATGCTTTCCTCCGACGCATGTGCAGCCAGCCGGCAGCCAGCCTGGCCGCGCAGATTCTCACCGGGAGAGTGTAACGTGTGGAAGGTCGCACTACCTCTCTCCAGATCCTACCCTTGCTGAGCAGGCGCCCCGACCGAACTGTAGGGGTCGCTGTCCACAACGCCCAGGACCCACCCACGGCTCCCCTCTCCCTAACTCAGCCAAACGAGTTAGTATAGCGATCAGCCCGAGCCAAGGCAATGCTGACTCTCCGGGAGTCGAGACCGCAGCCTATTGCATTGGTGACAAGCACAATCTCCGCTACGCCACCTGACCGCCCAACGTCCTCATTCTTAAACTGAAAGCGCGTTTTTTTGCGACCAAGGTTTTAGTTTAATTGAACAGTTAAAGCCAACAGTTAAAGCTAACCATAGAAGCCATCTTAAGTATACCAAAATAATAAAAGATTTAGGAAAGACCCATTTATCCATTCAAATTCTGTGTTTTGCTATAGCTCGCCCAAGTTCACATGTACCGACAACAGCCGCTTATTCCCTGAGCCTTGTGCTACCACAGCAGTCGAGTAATGTTATAGCGGGCAATTACTAACAGGCCAAATGCAGAGTCATGAGCTGACCTAAGCTCTTTTCCCCCAGTCTGTACCTTTTCATTTCTGTCCCCCGAGGCACATAATGTTCTGCAGATGAGAATCAAGACTCGTCTCTCTCTCTCTGTCTGATGCTGTGTTGTTGACGTCGGCATTCTTGCCGACCTTTGCTCTCCAGCATGCCGTTTCTCTTCCCCCATTGCCATCCTTGTCAAAGGAGACATTTCCTGTTGATCTTCCTGTTGTTGTTATAAAGAAGACCAGACCAGCACTCTCCTTGTGACCCCTTCACTGCTGCTTCTCGCTCTGCTGCTACCCCCTCTCCCATTGGACTGTAGTTCTGTCTTTGCCATTCCTCTCCTGGCAGGCAATAGAGTCGAGCCATAAGACCACCAGATAGCATTTATGTTGGAAGGAAATGGTAATAAATTGTCCAAACCTGCTTTCTGAACAATATACACTACCGTTCAAAAGTTTGGGGTCACCCAGACAATTTCGTGTTATCCATGAAAACTCACACTTTTATTTATCAAATGAGTTGCAAAATGAATAGACAATAATAGTCAAGACGTGGTTGGAAATAATGATTTTTATTTGAAATAATAATTTTGTCCTTCAAACTTTGCTTTCATCAAAGAATGCTCCCATTGCAGCAATTGCAGTCCAGCTGCCTGCTTCTTCCCTAAAGCACCAAAGCAGCAGCCCCAGACCATAACATTACCTCCACCATGCTTGACAGATGGCGTCAGGCACTCTTCCAGCATCTTTTCACTTGTTCTGCATCTCACAAATGTTCTTCTGTGTGATCCAAACACCTCAAACTTCGATTTGTCTGTCCATAACACTTTTTTCTAGGGATGTCCAATATTATCGGCCTACTGATATTATCGGTCGATATTGGCATTAAAATGTGATATCGGAAATTATCGGTATGTTTTAATTTTTTTTCTTCTTTTTTACATTTATTTACCAGGCAAGCAAGTAAGAACAAATTCTGATTTTATTTATTGTCAAAAGTATGCATAATGTTGTGTTAATTCCACAACAAGAGAGATGTCATGATGATTACCTGAAATTATTCCGTTTTGGGGGGGGGGGGGATATCGGTATCAGTTGATATCGGGTTGATATCGGTATCGGAAATTAAGAGTTGGACAATATCGGATATCGGTAAAAAAGCCAATATCGAACATCCCTACTTTTTTCCAATAGTCCTCTGTCCAATGTCTGTGTTCTTTTGCTCATATTCATCTTTTCCTTTTATTGGCCAATCTCAGATATGGCTTTTTCTTTGTCACTCTGCCTAGAAGGCCAGCATCCCGGAGTCGCCTCTTTACTGTAGACGTTGACATAGGGCTGGGCGATATAACTATAACGATAAATATATCGATATATTTTAATAATCGATATCGAATTTTATTTTTATTTTTGTGACCTGCAACAGGGCAGTTTTTTTAAAACCAGAGACAGTGGACAGACTTGTCTTTCTTGCCTGCAACTTAAAGTAATGGCTTTGCTTGTCCAAATGACAATACTGACCAAATTGAGATTTATTTTTCTCTTGTCCATTTATTTTGTTTGCTTTCTAATTTAAAATACAGTTTGAAACCGTCTGTACACAGTAGGCTATGTGTGCTAGCAGAGCTAGACTCCAGTCACGAGTCACGGTGCACATGTGCGGTGGTTTGTCCACCAAAAAAGCGCCAAAAGATAGAAAAGAAACTAGCAGAGCCAGAACTGTTCAACTCCCCTGGAGCCACAGCCAGCAGAGAATCCGGTTTACTTTCGCTTTTAAACCAGCTGCAGCCTGAGAACTGGTGTGAGGGGATGTAACACTAAAGATGGCGGCAACGACAAAGAATTGCTGCAAAATAAACATACATCTGTTGTTTAAAAAAAAAAAAAAAAAAAAAAAAAAGTACTTAGAACTATTTAGATAATTATCGATATCGAGTGATATGATAACATTATCATATTGTTATCGCGATATGATTTTTTGCCATATCGCCCAGCCCTACGTTGACACTGGCGTTTTGTGGGTACCATTTAATGAAGCTGCCAGTTCAGGACCTGTGAGGTGTCTATTTCTCAAACTAGAGACTCTAATGTACTTGTCTTCTTGCTCAGTTGTGCCCCGGCCTCCCACTTCTCTTTCTACTCTGGTTAGAGCTTGTTTGTGCCGTTCCCTGAAGGGAGTAGTACACACCGTTGTAGTAATTGTTCAGTTTATTGGCAATTTCTCGCACGGAATAGCCTTCATTTCTAAGAACAAGAATAGACTGTCAAGTTTCTAGGGCTGTACCGAATGTAATTTTTTAACATTCGAAGCTTCGATTGAAGTATTGGAATGAAGCTTCGAATGTCATAAAAAAATTAAAATTAAATATATATATAATAAATCCTCAATTTGAATAAAGTGTAATCTGATTAAATGAGTCTTTTTCTTTTATTAAATAAACTTTCTTTAATGAATATAACTAATCAGTTTCGTCAACATAAATAATCCAATAAGGGCACGGTTGGTATGAAAGTGATGGTGACGTTTTATAGTATAATATTATAATATTAGTGTAGCCTAATCTTTAACTGCAACTGTGAAGAAAACCCCCATTGGTTTAAACAGATAAAATATACACAAAAAAAAAGATATTTATTTTTTTATTAAAAATAAAAAATTCGAATGTTGATTTAGAATTCGAATGTCAACATTATGATCGAAGCTTCGAAGCATTCGGCACAGCCCTACAAGTTTCATAAAGTTCTCTTTTTCTGACTATTTTGAGAGTATAATCGAACCCACAAATTTGATGCTCCAGATACTCAACTAGCTCAAAGGAAGGCCAGTTACATTTCAACTGGCCTCGTGTCTCGCTCTGCTACTGAGAGAACCCCTTATCTCCACGCACCTAGCGTGCACGAGAAACAAAAACAAATGCACCCACTTGCACGTGACCACGCCACTCCCATGTGTCCCTATATGACGCCGGAAGTGGTCACGCCTCACTCTTCCTCATTTCGTTTCCAAGCAGAAGCAGCTCAAGTGCACTTCTTGAACTGGAGATTGTTATGAAGCGTAAAGAGAAATTACACAATGTTGGGAATTCGCCAGAAGTTCGCCGGCCCCCGGAACCTTCTCAGCACGTCCTAACAGCGCGGCAGTCCTGTCCTGTGTTTTCCTCGTCTCGTGACAGCGGACCGAGGGACGTCGCGCAACGGTTAGCAGTCGAGCTAAGTCGTGCACAGGTAGGGCCTGCGCTATCAGGCATTGATACTAGCATGGGTAATAGTACTTGTTATCTCGTGAGACGACCGAGTGATGTATTGGCGCAGGGGGCGGGATATTTGGGAAAACATGGTCGTCATGACTCTCTTTTGGATGTTTTTCCAAGTATCCTAGCGCGCAGCTAATGCTACAATGTTGGGGCGCCGTTCCCCATGTACCCTGGCGGGGTTGTCGCCACTCTTCCCTCTTAACCGTTTCATTGCTGAAGGTCAATCGGTGTCTAATGTGGGGGGTTTTGCTGAGGCTTATTTACCCTTTATACCGGTGGATGGGCTGACGACAGGGTGCAGGGCAGGTGTGCCGTGCTTAGAGGGCCAGGTAGCATCGGTCCTTTGCCCTGGCATGGTTGAACGGTATCCCACCCGGAAGCCGACGCCAGAGGGCGAGTCGGCCCGGCAGGTGGCTGAGTGGGCTGATGAAGCTTATACCGCCGCTGGACGGAATTTAGCAGCAACCAATAACATTGCTCAATTGGCTGCTTTTCTGTCCAAAATGGTGTCTGGTGGTGGGGCCTTAGGGCCAGCCCACGTCAAAAACATTGCGCGTGTTTTTGAGGTTATACAGCTTTTGACCCAGCCGCAAGCTATAACCGCAGGGAGGGCTAGGATGCTGTCAACGCTTGTTCACAGGCATCTTTGGTTGGAGCATTCTCCCATTGAGGAGGAGAGGAGACTTCCCCTCCTCATGGCTCCCATCTCCGCAGATAGGCTTTTTGGTCTGTCCGCAGGGGCGCGGGCGGTATTTGACATGGGCCCCACACCGCCCCACACCACACAGCTAGAGGTGAGAGCACGGCCTCGCCAGCGGCTGCGGCGAGGCCCCCGACCGGCGGCCATGTTTCCCCTGCCTGAGATACCCTGGGCACAAAGAAAACAGTGGTGTGAGGTTGGGGGCCTGGACCCAGTGTCCTGCCCCCTGGACTCTATTCAGGATAGACTGGAGGAAGGAAAGAACAGGCTGTCTGCCTCGACAGTGAGGGTATACGCCGCGGCTATATCCTCTTGTCACGTGGGTTTTCAGGGCGGTACGATGTTCAGCCACCCTCTCGTGAAACGTTTCCTGCTTGGCGCTCGGCGTCTCAAGCCTGTGGAACGTTCTCTGTCTCAGAGTTGGGTTCCTTTTGGCCATCACCTCCGCGTGGGTGAGCTGTGTGCTCTCTCGGTGCGGCCTGAGTGCCTGTCTATTCGGGCCGATAGCGGTGCGACTCTGAGGCCTAATCCAGTCTTCGTGCCAAAGAATATCCGGAGCACTTTTCGCTCCAGGGATATTGTGGTTCAGGCGTTTCATCCGCCTCCTCACGCTATTGGGTTGAAGGCGAGCCTTCACCTGTCGTGTCCTGTCCGTGCACTGAGGGTTTACCTTAGTCGGATGCAGGATCTCAGGGCTTCCGATCAACTGTTTGTTTGTTATGGTGGCCCTCGCGTGGGTAAGGCGCTATCCAAGCAGCGCCTGTCACATTGGTTGTGCAAGGGCATTGCCCTTTGCTACACGTTGGCTGGACAGACCCCCCCCCCCCCCCGGGGGCGTCAGGGCGCACTCCACTCATGGTGTGGCGGCCTCTGCTGCCCTGTTAGGGGGGGCCTCGGTGGAGGACATCTGTGCTGCGGCCTCCTGGTCCTCCCCGGGTCCTTTCGTTAGGTTTGACCTCATGGACATGACTGGGGGTTCTGTCTCCCAGGCGGTCCTGAGGTCCGGGACCTCTCCTGCATCCCGCCATCAGGTGGGCTAGCAGGGGTGTGTGGGTGTGGACCGCGGGGTGCTGTGTCACACATGGTCCCGCCTGTGCTGTGCGTTCAGGGGTGCCTCTTTCCCCCTTTTCACACTTTGGTGGAGTTTACTGCCCCCCCCCCCCCCTTCGTTAGTACGGGCGGGTGGACGGGACTCCCCTCCTCCCTGGCTGGGGCTTACGGGCCCTCAGGGGGTACATTTGTCGGGCCACACGTCCGCTCTGCCCTTTATCTCAGTAGCAGAGCGAGACGCGAGGCCAGTTGAAATGTAACGTATGTCAAAAAGTCAATATCGAATCATTAATTTTAATGGTCACATATCGATTCTGTAAATACCTAAATTGATCTTTTATACGTGTGAAGATTTTCGCTAAACATCATTTCTAGCATGTCTCAATATTTTATTTCTGTCTTTCTTCTGTACAATCCTTGTCTTGAGTATACAATCAATAAATTGGCTATATGTCCAAACTAATGATATATATATATAAAAAAATATTTGGCCTGTGGCGTATTGTAGTCTGTAGTCTACATTCAATATATTTATATTTTGACTACTTATATGTAGATATGTGCAATATGTCTAGCATATATCTGTACAGTTTGACCTACTGGATCATTTTGTATTGCCAAAAAAACTTCAATAAACTAAGTTTTGAAAAAACAAAACAATGGTAGGTGCTGCTGGCCCCTTGGAACCAGTCTCAAAGCAGGACCTTGTGAATGGAATCTGGTGATCGGTGCCGATACCCAGCCCAGGGTTCGCGCAAGGTCCTTAACACATTCCGTGCCACGCCTCTTCCGGGAAGGCATTGCCTCATGCCACCCATTAAACCAATGTAATCGGTCACCTTGTTTGTAGAGCTATAATATAACCATATTCTATATTATAGCTATGGATACAGTACTATAGTCATTTGACACTGGGTTTCTTCTGGTCAAGATGCAAAAAATAAATAATTTGTCCATCCATACGTTCCCGTGTTATACCGTGGTGAATATGGTTTTAGAGCCGTCTAGCGTAATTCATGAAACACTGAGTTATAGCCCTACACGTTGATTACATTGTAGATGCTAGCGTTCCTTGCCTGAACCCGCTATTGTTCCGGATTCAAGTCTACAATATATGTATTATGTTCCATCATGAATGCATGAAAGGGGGGGGGGGGTCGTTTCTGATTATTCGATCGTCAGTAACGGCATTCGCATTGAACCCTAAAAACGGTTATCAGCCCGATCGCTATGAAAGCATTGCAGGATCAAGCTAGAATTGACGTCAAATCGCCCTTACCTTTGGCCGGGAGTAATCCAAAAAGAATATTCCAATTTCTTGATCGCCATCTGGTAGATCCAATGCCCATTTGCTCGACGGCATAAACGACCATAACATACAGATCGGGCATAGTTGACGGCAGAACTGTGCGCGTCTATGCTTTAGGCAAGTGGCTTGTCCTTCCGCGTTCCCGTTTTGTGCTCTGATTGGCCACGCACGTTTCTGGTCATGTGACATGTGCGCCCAATAGCGTGACGAGCTGTGTCTTTGCCCATTTCCGCGTCGAACAGCCTGCAAACGACCTGGCGTTCTATCGCCATGCTCTAAGACAAACTCTAACCTTAACCAACTTCGAAAGAGTGCCTAAGCTTAACCGTCCAAAAACGTGCCGTCCCACGATTGGCACACATGTCACATGACCAGAAACGTGCGTGGCCAATCAGAGCACAAAGCGGAACGCGGAAGGACAAGCCACTTGCCTAAAGTATAGACGCGAACTGTGCGCCTCCCCGAGAAGAAAAAATGAAATCCGAGATCTGTGGTCATCCCACAGCCCAGGATACAATGTTAGAAATGGTGCTCAATACCGCCGCCTGGTAGGATGCGGCCGGTACTGCACCTTCAGATTCCCACTAGTGGTCTGCAAGGTCCTTGAAATTAAGCCTGTGCCCAGCCCGAGCCCATGACGTTCAGGCCCTGCCCGACTGTAATGCAACATTTGAAGCCCTAGCCCGAATTAAACCCTGATTTTTATTTTTTTATTTAGACTTAAATTTTTATTTTTTTTAAATATTCAAAACACAGTTTTATATGAACTTAATAAATAAACAAAAACAAAAATGTCCAATAGGTCTGCCTAAATAACAGATAGGCGCATATCGCGCTGAAAACTAACTAGCATTATATTATAGCCAAATATAAATTTTTGTTTTTGTTTTAGATATTCGAAACACTGTTTATATATGAACTTAATAAATAAACAAAAACGAAAATGTCCAATAGGTCTGCCTAAATAACGCATATCACGCTGAAAACTAAGAATCATTTACATAGCCTGTTTCGCTCTTATTAGAATGCTGTCGCAGTGCTCGCTTAGACTCACACGGCAGCCTCGTAAAACATATTCAAGGCTATATGGAATCTTCTTTGACACACACACACACGACACAATAGCCTACTCAGTCACTATACAAACAAACAGAAAGCAGAAATCAGATTTCGAGCAGAGCAAAATTTATATTATATAATGAAAGCACAACAGAACAGGGCAGCGGCGACCCACACCAGCAAATAATAATACATCACTCACCACTTCGCTGTTGATGTCAGCAACGCGTTGAACAACGTTAACAAAACTTCGCCAACCGGCTACATACATCCAAGAACAAATTAAAATGTTCGCCAACTGGCTATATATAGCTCTCCCTTTCCCTAATTCCATATCTGTTAACTTATCCATCGCAACTCAGAGAGACACGAGTCTCTGACTCTCTGATCTGTGATGACAGCTGGTGCAAAACTGAAACAGAAACTTAAGGTTATCCTATAACCCTAGTTATATGAGTATAGCGAGCGCGGAATAAAATAAAAATAAAAGAGGGCGCTGCCCGGCCCGGCCGAGCCCGAATTATTTATTTAAAAACAAAGCCCTACCCAGCCCGAACCCGTCGGGTCGGGTAGGGCCCCGTCGGGCTCGGGCAGGGTTGCAGTGCACTAATTCCCACTATGCATTTGTCAGGCAACACACAGCTCCCTGAGATTGAATAGGGTATTCAAATCGAAAAAAAGGAAAAACAACCCAGAAACGAGAATCTTTGTTTATGGCACTGAACGGTTGGGGCACAGAAACGAGAATTCTCGTTTTTGGCAATTAATGTGTTAAAGTGCTTGATTTTTTACCAAAAAAAAGTCAAGGCCTGGAATTCTTTGAAAACAGCCAATTATTTTAACAAGGTGCTTAAAAAGTCCTTGAAATTCAAATCAACCATTCACATTGAAAGTTTTGTTCATCCATCATAAACATTTTCTGAATCAAGAAATGTTTTTATTTTATTTAAAGTGTTGTAGGAGTGATGAACAAACAGACTGCCAGACGGTTGTTAGATGCAATACACGTGAAGTGCCATGTTTACTTCCCACTTCCTTAACCCATTCTTCGCCAGGCATTGTACCCTTCTTATACCATCCTCTGCCAGCTCTATTTGTCTATGGAGATGTTCACCTACTTTGCAGGGCTATAACTTTTTTAATTGTATTGCTAAATTGACATTACTATGGCCCATTCAACATCAATTATCTATCGTTCAGTATGTGGGAACGTTATACTTTTTCATTCACACATTCATACAAAAATACGGTCTAGAGTATGAATATGTTTTTATTGTTTTCTGCAGTATTTCATAGAACGTGAGTTATAGCCATTTATGCATATATTAGATAATCAAATGCAGTTTGATAGCGATTGACGTCAGATAAAAAATTTCAATTGTACAATGTCCTAAACGCCATGACTCATCATCTGCTGGTGACCGGAGGGGGGGGGGGGTCGTTTATAATGCAATGACCGACGTTAAATGATTCATGTCGTATGGGTGATATATAGATCATAGCAGTTTGTATGGATAATAATAATAAAAAACGCTGAAACTCACCGCAGCTTCCTCGTAGCGATGGGGGATGATACTGGAGCAAAAAGATCGCTATTATGCGATGTTGATCTATGCGCTCCATTTCCAGGTTGTATAATACTATATACGTCCAAATAATGTTGTTTATCGAGTTATGGCAACGGATCGATTATCCAGTGTGTCCAGATGGAGTCCCGCGAGCGATAGCGAGTGGTGGACGGAATAGGGGTGACACCAAGCACTTCCGGCCCCACTTCCGGTTTGGCAACTCACCGATCGGCCACCAGGTGGCGGTATTGAAGCGCTGCAGAGTTGAGTGGAGATCTACAGCACCAGTCATGACTCTGTGGGTGAAATGTGAATACCATGACGAAAATTTGAAATATTGATCTCGATGACGGCGTAATCCGTCATTGGCAGATTAAGCATGGCGAGGAATGACGTCTTAATCCGTCAATGGAGGAGAATGGGTTAATACAAACTAATACGTCATCACGTCAACCCGTGTGACTACATAACGTCAATGCCCTCTAACCACACCCTGTGCATAACATTGAACATGGATGTGACAGAATATGAATGTGAATTCTATAGTCCATTATTGTCCCCCACATGCGCCCCCCCAGAATTCACAAGAACTGGCAGCATGAGCCGCTGAGGACCCCGTAAAATCCTGCCGAAGCGGCTTTGGGTGTCCAGAGTCTGTGTAGCGACGGGACCAGTGTCCACTAGAGGGTGGCCTGAGGACTTAACGGCCAGGGGGAAACCCTGTGTCATGGTGGAACCCGTAGACCCCGGAGGGTGGTCTGAAGTTTTGATGGCCGGAGTGCTACAGGAACTACAGGAACCGACTACAAATGACTTGTCCCCTGTTTCCAGAACACGAAAAGGCCCCTAATATGGTGGCCGTAGTGGCGACCGATGTGCATCATGGCGGACAAAGACGTACTTTGCTTTGCTGTATGGAGATCAGGTGGAATATAAGCCTGGGGCACAATGTGCTGTGACATAGGCACCGGCCTAAATACTAGGGATGCACGATAATTATCGGCAATTATGACGTCATCCCGATAAACCCGATAACGTTATTGATAGCTCCGATAACATATAATACATTTTTTGGTTAAAAGAAATCCGGTGTGGGTGGATTTGGATGAAGGGCGCTTGTTTTTATTATAGCCTCCTCCCGTTTTGCCAGTACTGTGGTAAAACTGATAGCGTGTGGTTTAGGAACAGGGAGTTTTTCACAAATCCAGCGCTCCCTTTCTTGGCTGTGACGTAGTCACGTTACATTCGGAGACAGTCGATCTGCCAATGACGTCACACCGCTTGCACCCACCTCTTCTTCTTACCACCAATCAGAAGCTCTCGTTCGTTTATTTACCTCCGGATTGTCAGCCATTACTCTACTCGGAGCTAACGTTATCTCCCCGCCAGCCACATTGACAAGTACCAGCGCTTATACATTACTGGCAAATGTTTTGTTGCACTTGTGGCAACGAGCGTTGTCAGCATCGACTTTAGTAAAATAGACCCATACTTTTGAACGTTTCGTTCTGTCCGCCATTATGAGAGCAGAGCTGTCTGTACTCGGCAGCGCAGCACCTGTGTGTGTGTGTGTGTGAGTGAGTGAGTGAGTGTGTGTGAGTGAGTGTGTGTGTGGGAGGGGAAGAGAGGAGAGAGCACAGCACAGCCAACGGCCAACAAGATTAGTTTGCGACGTTTAAATTCCTAAAAAAAAAACTCCATAATTTCTCGAGTACCGATAGCAGTACAGATGACGTCGGAGCTTATAAATACTAAAAAAAAAAAAAATTGATAAAAAAATATATATATATATATATATATATATATATATATATATATATATATATATATATATATATACATTTAAAAAAAAATATTATAATACAATAAATATCGGCTTGAGGAGCATAAAGTTATCGGTATCGATATCGGTGTCAAAAAATCAATATCGTGCATCCCTACTAAATACCTTGGCATTGTCCAGAAAAACAGACCGTTGGTGGCCAGCAGACCAAGGCGTTGTGGTGTTGGGTATGAAATCCCTGGGGACTCGCAATGGCTGCCCATAAACCAGTTCGGCTGAGGAGGACTGAAGATCTTCCTTAGGGGCTGATCGGAGGCCCAGCATGACCCACGGAAGTCTGTCAACCCACCCATTGTCCCGGAGACTGGCCCTGAATGCGGCCTTAATTGACCTATGAAACCTCTCGCACAGTCCATTGGCTTGAGGGTGATAAGCCATTGTACGGTGCAGCCTTACCCCGAGACCCTGGGCCACAGCATTCCAGAGCTCCAATGTGAACTGAGGCCTCCGGTCGGAGGTTATGTCCGATGGAGCACAAACGGGCAACCCAGGTGCCGATGAATGCTCGTGCAATGTCGGCAGATGTAGTTGAAGATAGTGGAACGGCCTCTGGCCAACGAGTCGTCCTGTCAATCACGGTAAGGAGGTGGGTGCAACCGTGTGATGGCGGCAGTGGCCCAACCAAGTCTATGTGCACATGATCAAACCGCCTTTCAGGCACATTGAAAGGGGTTAGTGGGGCCTTGGTGTGGCGGTGCACCTTGGCCCGTTGACATTCCAGACAAGCATTAGCCCAATCTCGAACATCCTTTTTAAGACGGTGCCAGACGAACTTGGCTGCCACCAACTGCTGAGATGGTTTCCTGCCCGGGTGAGAAAGGCAGTGATGGGCGTCGAAAACCCGCCTCCTCCAAGCGGCAGGGACCACAGGGCGAGGCTGCCCAAGTGAGATGTCACACAGGAGCGTAGAACCAGTGTCATTAAAAGAGATGTCCACCAACTGAAGACCTGTATCGGTGGTCCTACATGCCTGGACGTCCTTGTCGGAAAGTTGATCGGCAGCCATCTGTGCATAATCAATCCCAAGGTGGACCGTACTGATGATAGCACAAGAGAGGCAGTCGGCGACAGGGTTGTTCTTCCCGGCAACATGTTGGATGTCCGTTGTAAACTCAGAGATGGAGGACAACTGGCGTTGCTGGCGAGCGGACCATGGCTCTGAGACCTTGGCCATAGCAAAGGTCAACGGTTCGTGATAGAACAAATGCTGTGAATGGTCGGCCCTCCAGGGCTGAGGAGCTCCCGGTCGAATCGAAGGTGCTGTAATTGCGCTCACTGGCTCTGAGCTGCCGACTAAAAAAGGCGAGGGGTTGCCAGTGACCACCGACTAGCTGCTTATACACTGCCCCAACAGCATAATCCGATGCGTTGGTTGTGAGAGCGATCGGTGCCTCAGGTAATGGGTGTGCCAACATGGCCGCCCTAGCCAGGGCTTGCTTGGTGTTTTTAAAAGCTCCATCCATCACCTCTGTCCAAGTGAGAGTGAGCTTAGCAGGTTTGCCCTTAAGTGCCTCGTAGAGGGGCTGCATGAGCTGGGCTGCGCCAGGCACAAAGCGATGATAAAAATTCACCATACCCACAAATTCCTGTAGTGCCCGGACGGTGGGGGGCTGCGGAAACTCGCTCCCAGCCTGCACTTTCGATGGCAGAGGCACTGCCCCATCCTTTGTGATGCGGTGCCCCAGGAAATACATTTTTCGTAGTCCAAACTGGCACTTGGCTGGGTTAAGAATCAAGCCATGCTGACTCAGGCGCTCAAAAAGTGTGCGGAGGTGAACCATGTGTTCAGCCCTGGAGGAGCTGGCGACGAGGATGTCATCTAAATAAGTGAACAGGAAAGGCAGGTCCCTTAACACACTGTCCATGAGGCGCTGAAATGCTTGGGCAGCGTTCTTGAGACCAAAAGGCATGCGGAGGAACTCAAAGAGCCCAAAAGGGGTGATTACCGCGGTCTTGGAAATGTCCTGTGACTGCACCGGCACCTGGTGATAACCACGAACCAGGTCAACTTTAGAAAATATTACCTTCCCCGCTAGGCAAGATGAAAAGTCCTGAATGTGTGGTATAGGATAGCGGTCAGGGGTCGTAGCATCATTCAGGCGGCGATAATCACCACACGGGCGCCAACCTCTGGCGGGCGTTTGGCACCATATGGAGTTGCGAGGCCCAGGGGCTATTGGACCGGCGCACGATGCCGAGGCACTCCATCGCCTCAAACTCAGTCTTAGCAATAGCCAGTTTACCTGGATCCAGGCGCCGTGCACGGGCATGTACTGGCGGGCCTGTAGTCGGTATATAATGTTCCACGCCATGCTCAGCTGTAGCTGCTGAAAAGGTTGGCATGGTAAGAACTGGGAACTCAGCCAACATACTTGAGAACTCGGAGGCAGTGAGGGTACTGGACAGCCTTGAGGAGCTAGAACCACTGAGTTCACATGGGAATGAGCTAAAAGTCTGGTTTTTAATGTCCACCAGCAGCCCATGGGCACACAAAAAATCTGAACCTAACAATGGGTTAGACACCTCAGCGGTAACAAATGTCCATGAGAAATGCTGTCCCTCCAAACACATGCCGTTCACCATAGGTCCGTATGGTACTGCCGTTGGCCGCCTCTAGTGGTGAACCCCGTACTCCGGCTTGTATATCCAAAACAGATGCGGGTAAAACGCTCACAGCGGCCCCAGTGTTGCACAAAAAACGCCGCCCAGAAAATGTGTCTCTAATAAATAATAAACTGCCTTCATGGCCAACACTCATGGCAGCTAGCGGGTGCTGGCCCTCTCGTTTCCCGACACCTTGGCATTGGGGTAGCTACATGGGGGTAGGCATCTTCTAGCTTTAGAGCCAAACTGTGCATGGTAGAAACTAGGGGTGTAACATTACGTGTATTCGTCCCGCCGATTTACCGTACGGCCGTCACGGTGCGGTACGCGCACCCATGCGACGAATACGCCCCACAGCGCAAACACACCCACATGCAGGCACTTGCGAGGTCCGTGCGAGAACAGCGCCCGTGGCCGGGCACACCGAGTCAGACTTCAGAGCGGCGAAAGTGCACGGAGGAAAAAGGCACATTTACATTGGAACAGCTACAGGGTCATTACAGTTTTCTTTCGTTTTCTTGTGCGCCCAATAACGTTAACCAAATGAAACCAATGGAAAGAAACCGACACACACACACACGCGCGCGCGCCAACAAACACATCAACATTCTCCCCCGCCGGACTCACAGGCACAATCAAATAAAAAGAAGAAACATACTTTTCCGGATAGATCAACTGAGCTCCACTGTGTTTAAATCCAAATAATCCTCTGCCATTGTTGTAATATGTCATCTGTTCTCTAGTATTCAGTCTGGTCGTGAAGTTAAATTCTCTCTGGAAGTGAAAGTGAAACTTAGCAAGGATAAGTTTAAAGGGGCAGTAGGCAAGTGGATGCCTGAACACAGAATGACACCAGTATCACTAATTACCACGGCAAGCCTATAGAAAATTATTCTATTTAATAATAATTATAATAATTATCATAAATATAATATATACATTTAAAAAATATATAAAACATTTTAAAACATTTTTTATATTATATTAATAATAATAATTTTTTTTATCCACTTTTTCTCCCATTTTCTATATTTTTCTCCCATCCCAATTTCGTATCATCCAATTCAACCCCCCCCTGTCACGAACGCTGTTTCTTGCCTCCCACAAGCCGGCTGCAATGTGGACTAAGTCATACATAGCACAAGTCCCCTCGCATCTTTTCACCTGCGCAGCTCGATCTCTCAGTGGCGAGGAGTAACGCGTGGGAGGCTCACGCTGCCCCCGACACTTCCTGATTCTACTGCGCAGGCGCACCAACCGACCTGTAGGAGTCGCTGTCCACAACGCCCGATCCCCACCCATCAGTTTCCCACCCCCTAATACGGCCAATGTGTATTAGTACGGACGACCAGCTAAACTGAAGATGTTCACCTTCTTTGCAGGGCTATAACTTTTTAAATTGTATTGCTAAATTGACATTACTATGGCCCATTCAACATCAATTATCTATCGTTCAGGATGTAGGAACGTTTTACTTTTTCATTCACACATTCATACTAAAATACCGTCCAGAGTATAAATATGTTTTTATCGTTTTCTGCTGTATTTCATAGAATGTGAGATATAGCCATAAATGCATATATTAGATGATCAAATGCAGTTTGATACCGATCAACGTTATATTAAAAATTTCAACTGTACATGATCCTAAACGTCATGACTGGTCATCTGCTGGTAACCGGAGGGGGGGGGGGGGGGGGTCGTCGTCGTCGTTTATAATTCAATGACCGACGTTAAATGATTCATGTAGTATGGGTGATATATAGATCAGAGCAGTTTGTATGGATAATAATAATCAAAAACGCTGAAACTCACGGCAGCTTCCTCTTACCGTTGGGCGATCACACTGGCGCAAACAGATCCCAGTTATGTGATGTTGATCTAGGTGATCCAGTTCCGGTTTGTATAATACTAATATACGTCCAATCATGTTGTTTATT
Source organism: Notolepis coatsorum (assembly GCF_963971535.1). Taxonomy (NCBI): domain Eukaryota; kingdom Metazoa; phylum Chordata; class Actinopteri; order Aulopiformes; family Paralepididae; genus Notolepis; species Notolepis coatsorum. The sequence goes on along the minus strand of NC_140172.1, from coordinate 95,288,694 downwards.
GAGTTATGGCAACGGATCGATATCCACGGTGTCTGGATGTAGTCCCGGGAGCAATAGCGAGTGGCCGGACGGAATAGGGGACGGACTAAGCACTTCCGGCCACTTCCGGTTTTGGCAACTCGTCGATCGGCCACAAGGTGGCGGTATTGAAGCGTTGCAGAGTTGAGCGGAGTTCTACAGCACCAGCCAAGACTCCGTGGGTGAAATGTGAATACCATGACGAAAATATGAAATATTGATCTCAAAGACGCCTTTAGGCGTCATTGGCAGATTACGCATGGCGGAGAATGACGTGTAAACACGTCATCGGCGGAGAATGGGTTAAAGATAAAACAAGGCTTGTGGTTGCCTGGTAGTAGAGCCAACATTCGATCCATTAGCTCCGATGGTTTAGCATCGCCCAGGCCCGGCAAAGACAGTAGCTGACGTGCACGCTCAGACTCCATCTCACCAAAATTTTCTAGCAGAACGTCTTTCAGTGTGTCGTACTTACTATCCTCTGGAGGATTCCCGAGCATATGTGCTAGCACGTCAGGGTCACCAATGTAGGTGTGCTGAACAAACAGTGTAACTAATTGTCGGAAATTGGTTTTAAGTCATAAATATTGGATCTGATCATTTTATTCTATAAAAAAACGCATTTAAAAGTGAATTGTATCCTTTTAAATGCCCTTTTAAAATGAAAAATAATGCTGGGAAAAGTACTTGAAAGTCCTTGAATTTCATTTTGCAATGTCCGTGGGAACCCTGCCAGCCCTACTTGCTAATCTATGCGTCTGTCTGTCCGTCTGTCTCAGAATCCAACGTGGCGGAGTCTGGACTTTGGAATGCTGCCGGACCTCCTGGACACCTCGGTGTCCTGCTTCGTGGTGAGGATCTGGGGAGGACTAGCGGAGCAGTACCAGCTCCTCATAGAATGGAAAGTCAACCTGGATGGACTCCGATACACAGGGCAGCAGGTGTGACCACAAACACACGCACATTTATTTTTTTTCTTTCTTTCTTTCTTTCTTTCTTTCTTTCTTTCTTTCTTTCTTTCTTTCTTTCTTTCTTTCTTTCTTTCTTTCTTTCTTTCTTTCTTTCTTTCTTTCTTTCTTTCTTTCTTTCTTTCTTTCTTTCTTTCTTTCTTTCTTTCTTTCTTTCTTTCTTTCTTTCTATATCCCTCTCCCTCTGTTAAAAGTTATCATTTAATAGCACTTGCTCTCTTCCAGGGACACACAACCCAGCGCTAGAAACGCATAATGTCTCCTCTTCTCTGTTCTGTCTCGAGCTTCACAGTGAAATACCAACTCCTCTCCTCCACAGATCCGCTCCAGGAGTCCGAATGAGATCATATTTGGACTGAACGACGGCTACTATGCAGCTGATTTTGATCATAAGGTACAGGCTTTGTTCTATTTCCAGGGAGTCTCCTCACAAATAGAACACCACAGACTAATCTAGTTATCTTTTTATTTAGATGCAGTTTCCATATTAAAACATCCTGTCATGCACCTCTTTGCAGGATCACTCGGACCGAAAGAAGAGCAGTTTGCTCCAGGTTGACCAGAGTTCAGTCAGGAACTCCTACAGTGTGTTCTCTCTGCTCCGGTAAGATGGACGACTTTTTTCAGGGATACAGAATCTCAATCTCTTACTGAGGGCTACAACAAAAGGTTGCTAGAAAAAAGCAATTGTCTGTTACATCCTAGTCTTAATAATAATAATAATAGATTTCATTTGTAATGCGCTTTACAGTTGCGGGGCAACTCTCAGAGCGCTACAGTTAAAGGGACTTAAAAGCTAACGAGAATAAAGGAAAGAAAGAATATAAAAATAGGCAAGACTAAAACATAAAATAGCAGAGAAACAGAATAATAAAACTGATAAAATAAATTGGTAAAAGAACATAAAATGTGTGGAGCAAAAAATTTGATAAAAGGTCAACAGAAGGCTCTACTAAAAAGTAGGGATGCACGATAATTATCGGGCTGATATCAGCAATTATGACGTCATCCCGATAAACTCTATAACGTTATTAATAGCTCCGATAATATAATATATTTTTTGGTAAAAAAAAATGCGGTGTGGGTGAATTGGAATGAAGTGCGTTTGTTTTGACTAAAGTCTCCTCCCGTTTTGTCAGTACTGTGCTACGACTGACGGCGTGTGGTTTAGGAACAGGGCGTTTTACACAAATCCAGCGCTCCCTTTCTTGGCTGTGACGTAGCCACGCAAGTTAACGTTAACAACAAAGATGGCCGCGTCGGTACTCGGAGTTTCAGAGTAAAAAGATTGCTTGCTATTTGTAATAAATGCAATGCAGACGTTCCACAAGACAGACAGACCGGCGCATGCAGTTCAGCGTCGCGGAGCATTTAGCCTGCTGGCTACCTAGCTCCACTTCAACCAGCATCGGGAGCTCCAGCAGCTTGTCGATGTGCTAATAGCCTCAGCAAGCTAACTGTAACTGAGGGGTACAATTCCCTGACTGTATTGATAAGTATGGTATCATTAAACCACTACCGCTTTATGTACTTTAACTACTGGCCATACAGTACACAATATCTAAATATGATGAACACTTTCCCACCATGAAACCAGGTCCACACAAAGGTAATAATCAAATATTTAATATATAGCAAAAGGTACATATAATATTCACCATTACATTTATGATTTGAATGCTCTTGTAAGGCAAATGAGTACTCGTAGGCAAATCAACACTGAATGTCCAATCTCTGGTTACGCAGGAAGCAAGTATACAACCTGGCTCTTAGGGAATTATAACGATGGCACTTAATGATTATAGCGGGATATACTGAATGGGTCCTGCCGGTTGTAGGCCGGTAGGGGGGGTAGGAGAGCCGTCGGCAGTAGCCCGTCTGGTCAACGATTTCTAGGGAGACTTCACGTACAGAAGACAGTGCAGTAGAATCTTGATCCACAGATGAATACACCTTGGCTCTCTTGTAGGCTGTAGCTGTAGCTGTAGCTCCACAGTGAAGAAGAAGCGAGGCGACCTCAGTCTGGTCTGAGCGCCGTCTCACCTTGACTCCTCTCGGGGTAAATCCAACACTCACCGGTGTTGGCGATTATCCGCTCCACAAATCAAAGTACCAAAGCAAATATATATTCCATGCCGCATAGGGCTCAGCAGTCGTCGGGTAGGTAATCCAATGTACAGGTCCACTCGGTCCTCGCCTAGAACTCCTCGGATGAAAGCACCACGTGTGGTCTGCCCAACCTGGTTAAGACTCTAGATAACACGAGGAAGCGATGGGGGTGCTGCTCACTTTAGGACTCTAACCGCATGATGCACCATACATAATAGACTATTATTACTTAATAGAAATACGGTGCCAAACTCTGACAATTCAGCTATTAATTCGCACGAGGTCTCAATGCTATTCTAAGGCCAAACAGGCCATACTACACCGCACGCGGTATCGTGGGGTGAGGCTTCACGTTCTGTTACTTAGTTGGGTAGAAGGGTAAAGGACTAAGGGATAAGAGGAATTCTACATTTACTTGCGCCATATTTATATGCACGGTGGACAAATAGTGCCACTCTGCTTTCGGTAGCCGTATTCCTGCGCGGAGCCGGGGCTAGTAAGGGCATGTCTCGTCGGTACCTTTGAACTTGAACGCCAGGGGCTGGTCCCTGGCGCCTGGTCCTTTTGTCCAATAAGAGAATGAACTATTATGGGCTGTAGTAGAATAAAGGAATATTCCGTGTATATGTACAAGGAATATACAAGGGATATCAAACGATATACAAATACTATTCAATATATATCCATAAATAAATATATATATTCGGTTTAATCTGATCCTTCACAACACTAACGTTAGCTGGCTCCAGCAGCTTGTCGATCTGCTGGAGCCAGCTAACGTTGGGTTGCTGAGGCTATTAGCACATCGACAAGCTGCTGGATCTCCCGATGCTGGTTGAAGTGGAGCTAGGTAGCCAGCAGGCTAAATGCTCCCGACGACATCAACAAGCTGCTGGAACCAGCTAACGTTAGCTTGACTGGTTGCTGGCTAACTAATGAAGCTACTCGTCCCGGGAGATAACGGCGCTGCCTGGCTGGTTGTTGGCTAACTAATGTAGCTACTCGTCCCGTGAGATAACGGCGCTGCCTGGCTGGTTGTTGGCTAACTAATGTAGCTACTCATCCCGTGAGATAACGGCGCTGCCTGGCTGGTTGTTGGCTAACTAATGTAGCTACTCGTCCCGTGAGATAACGGCGCTGCCTGGCTGGTTGTTGGCTAACTAATGTAGCTACTCGTCCCGTGAGATAACGGCACTGCCTGGCTGGTTGTTGACTAACTAATGTAGCTACTCGTCCCGTGAGATAACGGCGCTGCCTGGCTGGTTGCCCTTCTGTCAAACTTCTTTAATTTAGCAAACGACTCGTCAATAGGTACAAGCGGGCCCCCAACACCGTGGCGATGGTGATGCCGCAGGTGACCCGTTGTGGTGGTGATGTGAGGTGGTGATGTGTCCACTCAAAGCCTCTTTTTCAAGGCTCCGCTTTGAAAAAAGAAGAACAAAAAGCTTCGAGCGTCTTAGGTTGGATGCACCACAAGCTGTTGACGGATTGTGAATTTTCATTTGGAAAAATAAATATGGTCACTTTATCAGTCAAAACTGTTGTCTTGGCTTTTGTTTCTGTTGTCTGGTTAGGTCACATTTAAGTTGGTGTTAAGTTATTGTCCTGAGAAGTCTTTTTATGTATTATTATTGTTTTGTGATATGTTTTGTTTCATGTTGAAAAAAATATGTTTTGATCAAAAAAAATATATACATTAAAAAAGAAATTATAATACAATAAATATCGGTTATCAATATCGGTTATCGGCTTGAGGAGCATAAAGTTATCGGTATCGGTGTCAAAAAAGCAATATCGTGCATCCCTACTAAAAAGGTGGGTTTTGAGGCCTTTCTTAAAAACATCCACAGTTTGTGGTGCTCTCAGGTAGTCAGGGAGAGCATTCCACAGACTGGGAGCGGAGGAGCAAAAAGCCTGATCTCCCATAGTGCATAGATTTGTCCTTGGGCGCTGGAGGAGGTTTGCCTGGCCAGAGCGGAGATGTCTCTCTCTTTCATGGGCCATGGAAGCATCAGGATCTCTTTCCTGGTTTTACAATTCTTGGGTTTCACAAAAAAAAAAGCATTAGTTGTAGGGATGTCCGATATTATCGGCCTACCGATATTATCGGTATTAAAATGTGATATCGGAAAATATCGGTATCTGTTTTAAAAAAAATAAAAATTATTTTATAATTTTTTTTACATTTCTATAAACTTTATTTACCCAGGCAAGCAAGTAAGAACAAATTCTGATTTTATTTATTGTCAAAAGTATGAGTAAGAGATATGTAATGTTAATTACCTGAAATTATGGGGGGGGGGGGGGGCGGAAACCCTGCATATATCGGTATCGGTTGATATCGGTATCGGAAATTAAGAGTTGGACAATATCGGTATATCGGTATCGGTAAAAAAGCCAACATCAAGCATCCCTAATTAGTTGTATAAGGTTGCTGCTATTGAATCTAGGTTATATTTCCAAATTCAAGTTTTCAAGTTTCTTTAATAGTTGTCATACAGAAGTACAGAATACTTTTATACTAAATGCTTCTTACTGTTACGCTCCAGAGACTGTGCTAGACAAGATAAGTATCAAATAACATAGTATAGCATGTAAATTAGAAGTAGAAAATGAGGTCACAGTGTTCAGTATAGACATATGTACAATGTTCGATGCAGAATAGACGTAACTGAGTTACCATATAATATACAATACTATGCAGTGTACTAATATACAATACTATATAGTGCAAAGCAGAAATGGGATGAGGTACAATTTAGGTACAATTTACAGTAAGGTGTACGAGTTGTAGTGCAATCCTTTATCAATAAATATAAAGTGTGGGGAGTGGGTGCTACAGTGTGTTTGTTTAAAGTGAGTGTGTGCGTGTGGATGTGTGTGCTATGTGCGTTTGATGGTTGTTGTGTAGTGTTCATTGTTCGTTGAGCAGCCTGATGGCCTGGGGATAGAAGCTTCTTCTGAGTCTTTCTGTGCTCGCCTTGAGACTCCGGTATCGCTTGCCTGACCGCAGCAGTTCAAAGAGGCAGTTGTTCGGGTGACTGGAGTCCTTAATGATTCTCTTAGCCTTGCCCCTGCACCGCTTGTTGTAAATGTTCTGGAGGGTGGGGAGCCCCCCTCCAATTGTGCGTTCGGCTGAACCTGTCACTCTTTGTAGTCTGCTTCGGTCTTGTGCAGTGCTATTCCCAAACCAGGAGGTGATGTTGCCAGTCAGGATGCTCTCTATTGTACATGAGTAGAAGTTCTTAAGGATCTTCTGACTGACTTGGAACTTCCTTAGGCGCCTGAGGAAGTAGAGGCGTTGTCGTGCCTTCTTCACAACACTGTCAATGTGTGTGGTCCAGGTCAAGTCCTCGGATATGTAGGCTCCGAGGTACTTAAAGCTGTTCACTCTCTCAACCGGTGCCCCGTCGATGCTGAGGGGGCTGTAGTCCTTGACCCCCGACCTCCTGAAGTCCACAATCATCTCCTTTGTTTTGCTGACGTTCAGGGAGAGGCTGTTTTCCTGGCACCATCCCGCCAGGACCTTGACCTCTTCCAGGTAGGCCCTCTCGTCGTTTGCAGAGATCAGGCCCACCACCACTGTGTCGTCAGCAAATTTGATGATTGTGTTGCTACTCCGCTGAGCCACACAGTCGTGTGTGTACAGGGAGTAGAGGAGGGGACTCAGAACACAGCCCTGGGGGGCCCCTATGTTGAGGGTGATGGATGAGGAGGTGCAGTTGCCTGCTCTCACCACCTGGGGTCTGCCCGTCAGGAAGTCCAAGACCCACTGGCAGAGGTCATAGTTCAAGCCCAGGTCCCTGAGCTTGGCTATGAGTTTGGAGGGGACTATGGTATTGAATGCCGAGCTGTAGTCGATGAATAGCATTCTCACATAGTTCCCCTTCCTCTTGTCCAGGTGTGATGCTGCTGTGTGCAGCACATGGGCTATGGCGTCCTCCGTGGACCTGTTGGGGCGTTATGCAAATTGCAGGGGGTCCATGTTGATGGGGAGGGAGGAGCAGATGTAGCCCTTTACTAGCTTCTCAAAGCACTTCATGGCTATGGAGGTGAGAGCTACAGGGCGGTAGTCGTTGAGGCAAGCAGGCTTGGATTTTTTGGGTACAGGGATAATAGTGGACTTCTTCAGGCAGGTGGGGATGACAGCCTGTTCTAAGGACAGGTTAAATATGTCAGTGAATACCGGGGCCAGTTGGTCGGCACAGACTTTTAGGATGCGGCCGGGGATGCCGTCCGGTCCTGCTGCCTTCCTGATATTCACTTTTTTAAAGGTCCGCCTCACCTCATGCTCTGTTACCCTGAACACTGAGTCTCCATCAGCAGCAGACCCCCCCCCCCCCCCCCCCATTGCCGTGGCTTGTGGGCTGGTGTTGTTATTACCAGCATCAAACCTCGCATAGAAGGTATTGAGGTCATTTGCTAAGGAGATGTCACTGTTCAGCTTGAGGGAGGTGCCTTTGTAGTCTGTCATCGTTTTGAGCCCCTGCCACATAGCTCTGGAGTCGGCCTGTTCAAACTGGAGTTCAATTTTATCCCTGTAGCGCCGTTTTGCCTCTATTACTGTCCTCCTTACGTTGTATCGCGCCACCTTGTGGTCATTCATGTTGCCTGCCACCAGGCCGTCGTTGTATGCTTTGGTGCACGCTTTCAGAGCTTCACGGACGGATTTGTCTACCCAGGGTTTTTGATTTGGGTAAACTTTAATTGTGGTAGTGGGGATTGTTTCTTCCACCAAAGTACGAACAAAGTCCAGCACTGTCTCCGTGTAGACATTAATGTTATCTGTGTCGCGGAACACACCCCAGTCTGTGCACTCAAGCGCAGCTTGGAGCGTCTCCTCTGACTCCACATCCCATTTCTGCACCTCTCGCGAGACTACCGGTGTGCTCTTGATTTTTTGTTTGTACTTTGGAGAAAGAAAGATGGCCGCATGATCAGACTTCCCAAAGCCACTAGTAGAATGAGCCTTGTATCCACCCTTGAATTGCGTGTAACAGTGGTCTAAAATGTTACCGCCTGTGGTTACCGCCTCTGGTGTTACAAATTGACGTACATGGGCAAGACATGACCATCAGACAAACCAGGGGGGATCTGGCACAGTGTCTTTTTCTGATTAGTGTCTTTATTTATTTGTTTATTTATGGATCCCCATTAGTCTACACCCATGGGTGAAAGGCTATTCTTCCTGGGGTCCTAACACACAACATACAACATTACAGTACATTACATTACAGTAACAAAAAACAATAAAAGCATAAACACCTTAGCCTAAGCACATTATCAACATCTTCAAAAAAAATAAAAATAAGAAAAACACACAAAGGCTCCAACCACAAATACAATACTAACTAAACTAACAATACTAACTAAATAAATCAGTAACTCAACTGTATTTCACCATTCATAACAGCATCCTTCAACTTTTTCTTAAAAGTAAATTTGTTGCTGATCATTATCTTCACAGATATACAATTCCAGTATGCAACAGTTCTATACATTACGGTTCTCTTAAGTGCATTTGTTCTTGGTAGAGGTAGAGTAAAATGAAGACCCACGGTGTGTCTGGTGACATAGCCATGTCTAGTATTGGTGGGTTGTAGTTCTGACCACAAAGACTTAGTTTTACCAATTTTATAAATATTAAACAAAAATGTTACAAGGCTGCATGCCAACCTCTGATCCACTCTAAGCCAAGACAGAGCGGCATGCATTCCCACAACACTGCTCCTCACAGAGCAGCGGAGGGCGAGACGTGCTGCTCTGTTCTGAGCGAGCTGAAGTTTCTCCAGATCCCGCTTAGAAGCGCTCAACCAAATTGTTGGGCAGTAGTCCAAGGGGGATAGGACTAAAGCTTGTAACATTAGTTTAACTGTCTTCTCACTCAATAGATGAGCACACCTTCCGATCATTGAAATACTCCTACTCATTTTAGCCACTATTAGAGGGGAGGCCGAGTCAGTCTAAAGTGAACTTGATTGATCCATGTTGGCAGACTACACAATTCTTTGTGTGTAATATCTAGTTATTATGTTGAGTCAAAATACGTTTGTTGGCCAGCCGTCTGTTGGTCATCGGTGTTCGTAATCTTACATTTAGATTCAATGTTTGCTCATGCATATCTTGGGACACCTCTAGCTGATAAACCAATCAGGATACAGAAACGGGAAGTACGGACCCCAAAATTGTCAACAAGAACGGAGAATCTGACTGGAACGCTAGCTGTATTATACATCGCAACATGAGACAGTAAATACTATTGTAATAAAACGTTCAAAACTATGTTCAATTTGTGTATTGTTTTGTTACTATATAAGATTGTATTTCGCACTGTATTAACCATAACGACGTCACAGATGAGCTTTAGATGGTTAACGTGATATTAACGTTAGATCCGACGGTCCGACCTAAATACTATTGTAATAAAACGTTCAAAACTATGTTCAACTTGTGTTTTGTTTCTTACTATAAGATTGTATTTCGCACTGTATTAAGCCATATCGACGTCAGGTGAGCTTTCTAGCCATTAGATTGTTAACGTGATATTAACGTTAGATCTACGACCACAATTTGATTCCAAGTTTTTACATACCTCACTTTGTTGGTCTCTCACGAAAGTCTTTCTCTGGACTGCAAATATACTGTCTCATAAATATACTCTTCCAATATATAAATATACATATAAATATATTGTTTTAGATGCTGTTGTCACTATGAATTACAAATGAGGGACCCTGATGTAAACAAGACAAACGTCTTTCTCTGGTCTGCATCCCATCTGCAATTGTTCTGGACTCTTTGTATCATAAACAGTACTGTATTTGCAAATCTGGTATGTCATAATTAAATGTATAGATGTAGCAGTAGGCCTACTGTATCTGTATGTCATGTATGTCATATATGTTATGATGAATTGAAAATGGGGGACCCTGATGTAAACAAGATGAAAGTCTTTCTCTGGTCTGCATCCCCTTAACAATTGTGTGTATTGAGCTGTACTGTATTGTACCCATTCTGCAATCTGTTAATACAGTTTTCAATTAATGTCAGACGTCCTCTCCATAAAAAAAACAATTGAATTGCTCAGAATTTAAAATTATGTCCCCAATAGGACATAATAATATTAATATTATTCCCCAGTATGACACAATAAACACAGAATGAATGCTACCAAAGAGAATGCTATATGCAATTTGTGTATAAAGTGTGTATTAATCCTGTAACATGAGTCAAGGTCAGATCTAGCCTGGCATAGAGAACAGAATGTTGATTTTTTGATGTTCAAGTTTCTTTATTAGTTGTCATACAGAAGTACAGAATACTTTTATATAAAATGCTTCTTTCTGTTTTGCTCCAGAGATTGTGCTAGATAAAAATAGATAAGTATAAAATAGAAGTCAAGTACGTAGACAATTGTTCAATATATACATACAATGTACAATGCAGAGTAGAAAAGTAACTGAGTTACAATATACTATACAGTACAATGCAGAAATGGGATGAGGTACAATTTACAGTAAGGTGTAATGAGGTATGGGTTGTAGTGCAAATTCTTTGCCAATAAATATAAAGTGTGTTTAGGTGTTCTAAAGTGGGTGCTGCAGTCAGTTGTTTGTTTAATAGTGAGTGTGTGCGTGTGGATGTGTGTGCTGTGAGTGCATTTGATGGTTGTTACATAGTGTTATTGTCATTTGTATGTGTGTAATGTGTAACTAGTACAGTGGAGGGGTGTCCAGTCCAGGGCCCAGAGAGTAGAGAGCTGTGTGAGTCGTCCCCGGACAGCTTATGTGAGACCATCCTTGTTCAAAAGTTGAGCTCTTGCAGATTAGCCTGGCCCCACTTCTATCCAGAACAATATATAAAGGGACTGCACATTGTTTATTCACTGTGCTGTTTACCATGGCCTCTCATTCAATCATGATATTCATTGTTTTGGGAAATACAGGTCCTGCAGTTGCCACTCTGATAATGGTTCTTGATATAGAGCAGTCACCTCAAGAGCTCAATCTTTGAGCTTGCATGATTGATTACTATAGAACCCTCAGGCTAGGGTTAATTAGGCCTAGAATATATCGTGTGGTCCAGGGTTGAGCATCTGGGGAAACAGAAAAACAATCAATACATTTTGGAACATTGTTACTACAATAGATAACGTTATTCATCATATTAACAGATTGCAGAATGGGTACAGTACAGTACAGCTCAATACACACAATTGTTAATGGGATGCAGACCAGAGAAAGACTTTCATCTTGTTTACATCAGGGTCCCCCATTTTCAATTCATCATAACATATTACATACATGACATACAGATAGACAGTAAACAACATCACAGGGACCATCCAATATCAAACTATTGTTAAGGGGATGCAGACCAGAGAAAGACGTTTGTCTTGTTTACATCAGGGCCCCCCATTTGTAATTCATAGTGACAACAGCATCTAAAACAATATATTTATATGTATATTTATATATTGGAAGAGTATATTTATGAGACAGTGTATTTTGTACATATGTAACTGTTGTGACAACGTCTTGTGACAAACAGTACTGTATTTACAAATCTGGTATGTCATAAATAGATGTAGCAGTACAACGTCACAGGCAACAACACATACCGCTATACCAGTGGAGGCTGCTGACCAAATTTTTAGGTGAAGCACAAATTATTATATTATATTATATATTAAATAATATTTTTAAAACATCCCCCACTGTGTGTCAGTGGTCAGTGGACACAGATGAAAACATATTAACATTAGGTGACAGCGGACCTGACCAGATGAAAACATATTAGGTGACAGCGCACCTGACCAGATGAAATCATATTAGGTGACAGCGCACCTGATCAGATCAAAACATTTTAGGTGACAGCGCACCTGACCAGATCAAAACATATTAGGTGAAGGTGACAAGGAAGCCACAGACTCATACCCCCCCGACACTCAACTAACCGCCTCGGACAGTCCTTCATACCAGTGGCCATCAGGCTCCACAACAGTGGGCAGCGACTGCTGCCAGACATCGACCTAGAACTAATAGGAACCCAAGTAGGACAATAACACTACCTTATGCATACTGCACCTTATGTGGATACTGTGATACTGTGAATAATGAATAATGTATATTTCAGTTAGTTAGATAGTAAATTATATTGACCTATTTGTTTACACTGCTTGTGTTGTTTTCACTACCTGTACCCCCCCTTCCCCCATGCTGCTATGATGCCTGAATTTCCCCAAGGGGATCAATAAAGGAATATCTTATCTTATCTTAAAAGGAAAGATGAAATTACCTACCTGGGTTCCATCCTATAGAGGCAAATCTTTCCTGTGACAAAATGGGATCCAATGTAATAAAACTAAGTCAACCAACGAACTAGATTCCTGTACCGGATCTCCTCTCTGGTAAACAAGAATACCTTGAAGACTCTAACAGGAGCACTCATTCAAGGGTACTACGACTATGCTTGCACCTCATGGTACCAAAGCACCTCAAAGGCACTAAAAACAAGATTACAAACATCACAAAACAAACTGGTCAGACTACTGCTTGACCTTACTCCTAAAACCCACCTCACCCCTGTCCACTTTGACAACCTAGGATGGCTTAGAGTAGACGAGAGTACAGCAACTTGCAATGGGCCTGGTCTACAAGATACACTACACCACTAAGATACCCATGTGCATGTCGAAATACTTCCCAAAGGTCAGTGAATACCACGACCACAACACCAGAGGGAGTTCCACAAATCATGTTCAACCCAGATATAATAATAATAAAAAAAAAAAAAAAAAAAAAAAAACGTTTTTTTTAATAAAAGAAAATAGTCATAACTTAGAAATTAGATTGCATAGGTCTATGAATCGATATCGCGATTCTGTTTCAATTAATTGCCCAGCCCTACAGTGTGTACAGTAAGTTAGCTTGGTGATTATCATTGTGATGTAGGCTAAGCTGCCTAGCTACTGTTGGCATACAAGCACTGTAGCCTACTTACTTTTTCATCCACAATGTTTTTTCTGATCCAGATGCATAAATCCACTTCTTCATGTTGCTCAGTTGCTGGTTTATACTTCGGTCCTAATGTTGGCGCAAAGTTTAATTTAGCCTGACTTGTTATAGCTGTACAGCTTACTAACTACTAAACAACAACTTTCTCATAGTCTCAACTTTCACATAGTCAAAATGGGTCCAGCTGCATGTGAGGATAGGTTTAGCTCGGGCCAATCTCAAGTTTCTCAAGTTTCTTTATTAGTTGTCATACAGAAGTACAGAATACTTTTATACAAAATGCTTCTTTATGTTACATTTTGTATAAAAGTATTCTGTACTTCTGTATGACAACTAATAAAGAAACTTGAGAAACTTGAGATTGGCCCGAGCTAAACCTATCCTCCTCACATGCAGCTGGACCCATTTTGACTTTGCAATGCAGAAATCTCTGATTGGATTTGCAAGGCTGCCAATCATATTCAACCTCCGTGTATTGGATGTCAAGGGCTGTCAATCAATCAATCCTCCATTCAATGGCAAGAGTTTAACTGCACAGACCGTTCTTAGATGAAGTTAATAGCCTATTTTGATTCGCTGTTATTTATTATTTATTTAACAATGGGTCACACCTGTGAAGTTTTCTTCACGAATAATTACTGCAGGCAATACTGCAGTGCAGGCCTGCTCAGAGCTGTCAATTTTGGCCATTTTTGAAAAAAAAAAAATTCACTGGCATTTTTTTTACAGAGGAAAACATTTATAAAAAATAATAATAATAATAATAATTTATATATATATATAGGTATATGTAAATTAATAATAATTATGAATTATGAGTGAATTTGTGTTTCACGTGTTGTCATAGAGAAACCTCCACTGCGCTATACCATAGTGTAACACACAGCAAGAATGTGAAACAAGTTACTATTATTAGTATTGGGTTAGAGTTGTTTGATTTACACTAACGTAATGTTAGATTGCTATCTGAGAAAGTTAAAATGCTAACGTAACGTTAGTCTGTGAGCTGGCTACAATATTTTCCAATGTGTAATCGGAAGTCAAAACGGATGCATATAAACAGCTCATAACTTCCTATCACGTTTGAATAATGCTGTAGAGTTAAGTAAAAATGCATTTCAATAGTAATGTATATGAGTATTGAGAGCTCAGCTTACCGATGCAGAGCTAAATCCAGTGTTGTCAACAGACGAGTCGCAAATTTACTTCCTAGTTTCCGGAGCTTGAGGAATGTCATTGGGAGAAATCAAGTCACCTGACGTTGTAACGTGTTTTGATTGGTTCCGCAGCAACGCCCCTTTTCACAAACGTAGGTAGTTTTTATCTTATCAACACATTAATTTCATAAAGATATGACCCAACAACCGTTGCCAACAAACGGAAATGTGTTATTATAGTATATTATGTAGTTCATATTACAATAACATATAGTCTGTTTAACCAGATCAATCATTTCATTAACGGAAGCCTCTAGAGACCTTCGGCCCACCGTCTATATGTTATTAATGTGCCTTGACCAAGCAAGCTTTTCATCAATAATCACGCCCAACAACTTGGTGGAGAACTAACGGCTGGAAAACCTGAGACCTGTTAGGACTGTCTGACTCTTACACTACTAAACACTGCACAGACTCTGACACCAACATGGTCTTATCAGAAAATGTAAATAAAGTACTAATCGACCACAGGAAAAAAGGTACATAATGTATGTTAAATTTCTTTATTTGTCAAATACACAACATTATACAACGGCATGCAAATTTCTCGATTCTGATTGGCCATTTACACGTCTTTATTGGCAACAATCCACGGTCCTGGGCTCAGGACCCGCCCACAACCGAATCACATATCACTCCCCGGCTCACTCCGGGAGAAAACAAGATCGCGGACAACAAATGGTTATGTTGAAAGCACCATAACGACTAAATATGAAGCGATTCTGTCAAGGGGAATGTGTTAGTCCTTTAAACAATGTTGGATGATGTAATTGATGGGTCTTGAGTCAATCTAGAACAAAAGAAAAATCACGGATTGATTGATTGATTAATTGATTGATTTAAATTTCTTCCTTCCTACTTTCTACTGACTGCAGCGTTCTCTCTCACACTGTCCGACGCTGGCGTACCCACAAACACACACACACACATACACACACACACACACACACACGCACACACACACACACACACACACACACACACACACACATACACACACACACGCACACACACACACACACACACACTGTGACACACACACACACACACACACACGCACACACACACACACACACACACTCCTGTCTGCAACAGCGGGGGAGTCAGACTGAGAGAGAAGCAGCGCTGTTTTAAGTGAGCATGGTCTATTGAATTGATTGATTGGTTGATTGCTAATTTTATTACTGTACCCCTGGTTTCCAACTGGTTAAGTTTAGGCTAAAAGAAATAAATAAAAAAATAGGGCGAAGAAAACGTTTTTTTCCTATAGGGCAAAGAAAACGTTTTAATTTGTTTTACCTACTTTATATAGAAGCATCTAAGAATGAAGTTCTATGGAAAGTAGGTCTGCATTCCCTTAACAATTGTGTGTATTGAGCCGTACTGTATTGTACCCATTCTGCATCTGGTAATAAAATTTTCAATCAATCATTCCAATAATACACAGTTGGATGTGTTAGTTGGTTGGATGCACTTCAAGCTGCTTCCACATGAGGCAACTTCTCTCAATCATTCCAATAATACACAGTTGGATGTGTTAGTTTGGTTGGATGCACTTCAAGCTGCTTCCACATGGAGGCAACTTGTCTTTTTTGTAGTTGTGGGAACTACTTTTTCTGGCGGATGGTTTTTTCAATAAATCTTCGATTAATGTGTGTTTATTGTATAGAAATAAGGTTGGATGAATCTGGCAGTTGTATAAAAGCTTTACACCACTTGTAGTCGTGATTTGTGACCAATAAACCATGCCTAGGGGGGTCTAACGACCCTCGGCTGCGCCTCGGGCCTAACGACCACCCCTAGGCATGGTTTATTGGTCACAAACCACTCCTGTGCGTGATGTAATGCTTAAATACAGGGGGCATTGCAGGTAATGAAATTATTGTATTTCGAGCTCAGACTCAACAGTGCACAATTAAGAAACCTAAATGAATACAAGAATGGTAACAATAGGTAGTAGTAGTAACATAAAACAAATATATATATATAGTATACTGTAAGATGAGGTAAGATAAAAAGTCAATTATTTATAGAAAGTGTCTTGCGTGTAGTGTATGTGCATGATAAGGTGCAGGGTGTTTGTGTGTGTGTGTGTGTCCAATAACAATAAGTAGTAGTAGTACGATCAATTAAATTAAATATCAAAATTAGGTAAGATAAAATAAAATAAGGTGCAGGGTGGATGTGTCTTTTGGTTAATTTGAATTTGGTTATGGTTAAGATATAAAGTTAGGCTTAACACATTGGGTGCCAGACCCGAGATTTCTCGGGTTTTCATCGTTTTTTCTTTTATTCTATTTTTTTATTCTATGCAGTGTCACGGACCTCGTGTTACCATAGGAAATCATTCTGAGATCCCTAGAGTGCAATACCGGCCGCATCCTGCTAGGTGGCAGTATCGCCCACCCTTTGAAACCTTATTTCACACTGTGTCACATCTAATTTCGTCCGGGCAGAGAGTTTAGACCAAGCCAAGTAAATCGCTTCATCCGATCACTTCAAAACTCATTCAGCACATTTGAGGCATATCTTGTGCCACTTCATGTCAGGGACCCGATCGACATCAATACTGGAAATCGTGATCAGACAATTGGAATATTCTTTTTGGAATAACCTTGATCAAAGTTAAGGACTATCTGACGCCAATTCCACCTTGATCCTACAATGATTCCATATCGATCCGGCCGATCAACTTATGTAGTATTCTAAATGTTACTGGCGATCAAATCATCAAAAAACGACCCCCCCCCCCCCCCCTTCATGCATTCATGATGAAACATAATACCTATTGTATACCTTTTGATCTGGAAATAGTAGCGTGTCCAGGCGAGCAACGCGAACGCTTTTAGCTAAATTCACATATCACTCCGTAACAAAACCAGGAATTAGCCAGGATCACTCTGAAACTATACAATATTCACCACGGTATAACACGCGAATGTATACATGAAAAAAAATATTCTTTTTCACATGTTGAACGAGGGATGGTTACTGTCAAATGAGCCATAGTATTGTCTCCATAGCTATAATATAGAATATAGATATAGCCCTGCAAACACCCCTCCCACCCACTATACACAGACTTGGCTGACAGAAGCAGCACGTTCAGTGGTAGAGTAAGACTCCCAAGATGTAGCACTGAACGGCACAGGAAGTCCTTCATTCCGACAGCCATCAGACTTTATAATGCATCACTCACTGCATCACTGAGCACAGGGTGACAGTTACCATCTTCCTGGACTTTTACTTTTAAATCAACATTGTTCAATATTACACTTAATGTGCACTTACTGTAGATTTCTGTATATTCTTACTATATAATTTATATTAGAAATGTATATACATAACATAGTAAATGTGTATCCCGGACCGTATTTTATTCGTAGGCTTATTTTTATTCTTATTCGTGACTCGTTTTGTCTACCTAAATGTTTTCTGTTTACTGTGAGCGATTTGTACTGTAGTGCCAAATTTCCCTCGGGATGAATAAAGTATTTCTATCCTATCTATCTATCTATCTATCTATCTATCTATCTATCTATCTATCTATCTATCTATCTATCTATCTATCTATCTATCTATCTATCTATCTATCTATCTATCTATCTATCTATCTGTTATGGTTCGTTATTAGTTTAACAGTGTGGTTAAGGTCAGTGCAGTCTGATGCTACGTTGGCATCATGTTAGACACCACACTGTCATTAGCCACGTACCATGCCTCAGACCCTGACAGACTATTCTTTGCTCGTTCCTTGTTGGATATTTCTTTCCCAGAGGCAACCATTTTGGAAGGCATATAGATTTTTTTATTTGTCCTACTTCACCAACTGCCAACATTTAGACCCATACTGTTTGGCAGACGTAACATTGTTAAGGCTCTTGTCTTGGTTAAGTTGTGCCGTTTCCACTTCCAGATCTTAAGCTGTGCAACACGGTGATTGTTGCTGATACATTTGTCCAGATCCCAGATACATCTTTGTTATGGAAACGGTCGAGGCAAATACTAAAGCCAACTGGGCAGCACTGGCCTAAAGGTTAAAGAAATGGGCTTGTGACCAGAGGTTGCCGGTTACCGGAAGGGAAAAATTTGGTTGGGGAAGTGAATTAATAATTGTCTCCCCTCTCTCTCAAATAATCCACCATTGACGTGCCCTTGAGCAAGGCATTAAAACCCCAACTGCTCCAGTGGAGTTACTCAGTGGCCAACAGTGTCAGACTGTGTACTGGGCAGCTCTCGGGTGTGAATGTGTGTAACTGCGAGGGTGAAACGCGGTGTGGCTGAAAAAGGGCATCCGTGCTCAGAGAACGTACCCTGGGTAAATAAAGGTCAATTGTTTTTATAGAAAGTCACATAATGCATCTCATCAATGCATCAACATTTTCAGTGACATAAGATTATTAATAGCCAAAGAGATTAATTCCTGGTCCTGTTAGTCTTCACACATGGCACTCTGTAGTGCCACTAGTTGGTCCACCAGATGGCGCCACAAGAAAGCAAATCACTGGACCTTTTGTCACAGAGTCTGTTTACTGCAAAATTGACTAGGAACTGCCAGAATGCAATCAGCAGTGTATCTCTTACACATGATAGGACAGACATAACACATCTTTAATACAGTCAAAGTAGATGCACATTGCTATCATTACCCAGCTTTGGAGTTTAGATTGTGAATTCCATTGGTATGGGCAAACAACATTTCATTACCAAGCCCTGCCACAAGGAGGAGACAAACTATCACTCTACAAACAACAGTATAATGTCAACGAGTTGCTGATGCGGAACAGTATCTCTGTTTGAGAACTGAAACACTTGAAATGCTATTTAGATGCTGTTTCACATGTTGACAAACATAGACCAGCTAGTTGTTCTATATGTGAATGTGGTGCAAAGTGTAAATACAACCTGCAATAGCACCAGGGCTTCCCCAAGGGAAGTCTGTAAACATAATCCTCCCCATCAATTACAGCTTTATTATACCCTAATTACTTCAAAATAAATGTACAACTGGGGGAAACTCCTATAAAAGGACTCAAATCCTGTTGTTGGAAAGTATTATGAAGGCCTCTTTCCATAACAGTCAAATACTGGGGGTAAATAAGACTATTTCTGGTGCGTCACAATTCCTGCACAACACGAGCGGCGGGCCACAGTGTGGAGATTCACTCAACCTAGCTCTTAACGGCAACACTTTCTGGTAAAGGGGGAGAATTGCCTCTCTCTGCGGCTCAGAGAGAGAGAGCGATGGCCCAGGTTGAATCATATAGCTTTTATGACCTCTGCTGTTGGTTGTTACATTATATTACAGCGTCCTCCCCTCCTTCTGTTCTAACCATGATTCACCCATGGGGCTCAGAAACGTTCTAGGCAGCACCGTTTGCTCCTCTCATCTTTCTCTTCTGCCTGCAGATTCACTGCTAGGCTCACAGAAGATCCCCCCCCCCACCTCTTCATCCCTTTTTCACGCTCTTCTCCCCCCCCCCCCCCTGCTCTGTGTCGCGTCTTGGCTCGGGGCACTCATATACTTATAGTTTATGAACATGTATTTTTGTGACATTTCTACAAGTGTATTTCAACCTCCTGGAACACTCTTGGTGCGGTAGAGCACTCGCAGGACCACGTCACTTGGAAAGGAAGCGTGACGGCTTTATGCTATTTTAGCCAACGAGAGCACATTAGGGATCAATGTAAATTGGGTAACATCACATCTGGTATAATTCTCACATAAGACTCCCATTCTAAATTATAATGCTATGAAATGTTTTTGAAAAATTCCCCAAATTTTTCCAGCATCTTTCCATTGTATATGAAACAGAGCCGTATGGGTTTCAATTTTGGAAGATTATTTATTATCTTGTCTGCTTATAATTTATACCAATTCCTCACATTTCGATAGTGATCCGTGATGGAGAACATTTGTAGTCCTGCTTGTAGTGTGTACACCTATGTACAAGTCAAGGATATGTAAACTCTGCAATAAATGCAGTATTTGTGATTTTAATCCATACCCCTAATGCATATTTAGTGCTGTCAATCGATTAAAATATTTAACTCGATAAAGTGCATGAAATAATAGGGGAAAGAAAACGTTAGGAACTTGTTACATTAACCCACACAAGGGCTGAGAACTCACCCCCCCCCCCCCCTCTCTCTCTCTCTCTCTCTCTCTCTCTCTCTCTCTCTCTCTCTCTCTCTCTCTCTCTCTCTCTCTCTCACACACTCTCCCAGCTCTCTTTCTCTCTTGCCCCTTCCTCATCTCTCTCACCCCCCCTCTCTATCTCTCTCTCACACACACACACACACACACACACACACACACACACACACACACACACACACACACACACACTTTGAGTCAGAAACAAACATAGTATCAATGAGAGTATCAATAATACACCTGAGTGAAGTAAAAAATAAAAATAAAAAAGTTAATCGTGAGTTAAAAAAAATAGTGGCGTTAATAGAATCGGGCGATAACGCGTTAATACCATGTTAACTTTGACAGCCTATTTATCCATCCTATCTTACGACCAAAGAATTAGAGCATGTTGACCCGTAGACCCGCCTGCTGAGAGGACCCAGTACGTCGAGGAAGTTCATCGTGTAAACTGACCTCGCTTGCGTCCCCTCCTAGAGTCGCAACATTAGGAAATCCAGCCGGTCGCCAGCTCACCTGCTTTGGTTCCATTCACTGAAAATATTTAGCTAGTAGCAATCCCTGTGCTGTTTGGCTCCGTAAATTAGTTTCTGTCCTTCAGTCTGAGCCAAATTTTATGTTACAATCTGCCAGAGAATTTGTATTAGCCTTGTTCTCATGTGGAATGGGGCTTTACAGTCTTATTGGAGAACTGCAGACTCTTGACAGCCTCAGCCAGCTCTTTCTAAGTCTCTTTCTCTTTCTCTTTCTCTTTCTCTCTCTCTCTCTCTCTCTCTCTCTCTCTCTCTCTCTCCTCTCTCTCTCTCTCTCTCTCTCTCTCTCTCTCTCTCTCTCTCTCTCTCTCTCACTCTCTCTCCTCTCTCTCTCTCTCTCTCTCTCTCTCTCTCTCTCTCTCTCTCCTCTCTCTCTCTCTCTCTCTCTCTCCTCCTCTCTCTCTCTCTCTCTTCTCTCTCTCTCTCTCTCTCTCTCTCTCTCTCTCTCTCTCTCTCTCTGAACACATGTGGATCTTCTTGATTAATGATGCCAATTTGTCAGCAATACACTGTCTGCTTTTCCAGTTGACAGGACTCCTAAGCTCCGAGTGTAAGAAACGGGACGATGTGGGATCAGAGACACAAACAGGGTTCAGATGGAGCGATAAAGTGTAGAGCATTAATCAGCAAAGTTTTGTCTCTCCCAGAGAGAGGAGGCTGGAAGAGAGGTTGAGCCGCATCATAATATACAGAGCTGTGCCTCTAGGGCTGTGCAGAGAGGGGGAGAGAAAGGGTGCCAAGAAGAAAAGACAATAGCATGATGATGCAGCAAGAGTAATGACTCTTTTTGGAGGTGATTCTCCATTGGCACCACTGATCCAGTGTCAGGTGTTCTTCAGTTTCCAAGTGATCTCTCCTCCCTCAGCCACTAGTGGAGACTGGCTGTGCTATGAGGAACAGGTGGGAACGACGTTCTGATGGATTAGGTGTACCATTGCTTGCTGTCAGCAGACTGACGGACTGATTGGTGGGATATTGTCAAAATGGAGGAGAGGCTTTGCTTTAAGCCTGGCTGTGTTGAGAGGGGCAGTTAGCTGTTAAGTCCAGACTATCGGGCTACTCCCAGTTTATGTTGGTTAGGGCCTGTTTTGGCTTTTGTTGGCCTGGTATGTTTTTGAACATTGGATTCAAGAGCCCTTGAAGTGGCTGTACTTTAGAGACCCCCGTGAACCCCACTCACAGCTGGATGAAGTGAAAGAGATTGATGCGCTCACTTTTTAGACTTTGAATAATGTCTGTCATCAAAGACGATGTGTGTGTTGTGTTGGCTTGGCTTGAAGAAAGGTGAAGTCTATTCTAATAGCATCCTTTCAATTTTAATTCTGAGTACCCATGTTCCACAGTTCAGAACTCTTAATATAATAGATTTAGCTTGAGTTGAAGTATGACCCTTTTTCTGTTCAGTTACCTTCACCTAGTCAGGTGTTTTACCCAGAATGTCCCTCAGGGTTCGCACAAGGTCATTGAAGTGCTTAAAGTGCTTTAAAAAAATAAAAATAAGTGAAGGCCTGGAATTCCTTGAAACAGCTCATTTTAATTTTTTTTTGGGGCGGCTACGTGGTGCAGTGGGCAAGGCGCTCACCACGAATACTGGAGACGCTGGGTTCGCCTGTTCGAGCCCAGCGCTCCACATTGCTTTCAGTTTAGCTGGTCGTCCGTACTAATACACATTGGCAGTATTAGGGGGTGGGAAACTGATGGGTGGGGATCGGGCGTTGTGGACAGCGACTCCTACAGGCGCCCCTCCAAAGCGCAGACCCCTGACGCTGAAAGATTGCGCTGCGCAGGTGAAAAGATGCGACTGCTGTTACCTCGAGTATCGGAGGGGACTCGTGCTATGTATGACTTAGTCCACATTGCAGCCGGCTTGTGGGAGGCAAGAAACAGCGTTCGAGACAGGGGAGGGTTGAATTGGATGATACGAAATTGGGATGGGAGGAAAATAGAAAATGGGAGAAAAAGTGGATAAAAAAAAAGAAAACAGCCCAATAAACCATTTGCATTGAAAAGTGAATTGTATCCTTTTAAAATAAAAAAGTGCTTGGAAAGTACTTGAATTTAACTTTGCAATGTCTGTGGGAACCCTGAGGTATGCAAGATCCTTGAACACCAAAAGCACCCGTCTCTAATGTTCACGGCAGCAGACAACCGGAGACACCGCTCATGTCTGCTACTTCACGTTTTTAGAGGATTTCAACATATTTTAAGCTTGGATTCAGAAGCAAGAGATATGGCTTTGACCAGAAAAAATTTGTCTGTTTTAAGACTAAATTAAAACTCAATTTCTTCCCCCATGATCAAAGCCATATGCTTCCTGTGATTTTAGATGATTAGTCTTGTGCATGTGTGTGTATCAGGGTTCGCACAAGGTCCTTGAAATGCTTGATTTTTTACCAAAAGAAGTCGAGGTCTAAAACAAAAGAAGAAGTCTAGGTCTAAAACAGCAGGTTAACAAGGTGCTTAAAAAGTCCTTGAAATTCAAATTAACCATTTGCATTGAATGTTTTGTTCATCCATGATCAAATTGTTCTGAATCAAGAAATAGAATCTTTTCATTTAAAGGTCCCATGTTTTGCTATTCCTTTCACTATTTGGGCAATGTTACACAATTCCTGTGAGTATGGAACACATCTGTAAGGTTTAAAAAAAATCATTGTTTTGTATTTCTAATCAAGTATTCTAAATCAGCATTTTTCCACTTCAAGATTTCAAGCTGTTTTGGGCTGGGCTCTGCCCATAAGCGTTTTGAGTGACAGTCATTGATGTGTTAGAATCGATGCATCGATTTGAATATGTTAGAATAGATTATAAATTAATCGAAATTAATAGAACAAAAATATATATATCTTTTTTTGTGTATTGTTTCTATTGACCTATAGTCCATTCATGTTGAGTGAATCAGTTCCCCCAGCCACATTTGTGTATTCAAAATTGTTTGTGGAATTAACTGATAGAAAATTAATCGAAACTAATCGTGGTCAAATTAAGAGATTTCATGATGCATTGAATCATTGCCTGAATAATCGTAATAGAAATTAATCGTTGTGAGGTCTCATCGTTACACTCCTACCCACACAGCGTGATACATGTATACGAGAGAGAGAACGAGCGAGCGAGAGAGAGAGGATACATTGCTCTGTGCTTCCGCATTATTCCCACTGCTCCGTTGTTGAGCGAATTGTTGATTCTCTCTGTCGGCACCCCACTCTCGTACCACCGCCTACAACCTGGGTAGAGAGTCAGGAAACATGGAGGAGTATAAGGCTTCAGTCTATACTCTACGCAAGGCTGTCAAACTTGCTAAGAGGACATATGCTGATAAACTGGAGACACAAATGGCACAAAACGACACAAGAGGATTATGGCAGGGACTAAAGACAATAACTGACTATAAAGTCAGCGCCCCCTCAATGGGGAGCGACGACGCCTCCCTCGCGGACAAGCTCAACATCTTCTACGCTCGGTTTGGTGTAGACGGTGGCGCTGCTGGCTCTCCGGCTAGTGACGTCACTGGCGCGCCGGCTGTTGTGGAGGGGGGGGGGGGCAACCGCGGGGGGGCGGGGACGCTCTCTCGTTGTCGGAACACAGTGTGAGAAGAGCATTTATGCAGGTGAACACCAGGAAGGCTGCTGGCCCAGATGGCATAACAGGACGCATACTCAGGGTTCCCACAGACCTGGAAAACATGGACAACATGGGATTCATGGGATTCATTTTCCAGGTATGGAAAGGCATGGAAACTGAGCAAAAGTGACCAATTACATGGAAATAGAAACAGTTGTCCTGGAAAATTTTATTGGATGATGTGTAATAAAATGTAACTATTGAGCACAGAATTAACATGAGTTTATAAAAACCCTTTACACGTGAACAGCTTTTACTGTAGATAGAAATGGATGATCCCATGTTGTAGAGCATGCTCTTGGCATCCTATATGGTATATTGGATGTTGGAATTTGATGCAGGCAGCTTGGTGAGCCAATGGAGCCTTGGCATCTACAGTGAAACTTGAGTGAAACTTCTTATGCAAGTTTATCCTCAAATGTAAGTAGCTGTGTTTTAACTGTGTGGTAAACCTGGGTTTATCAACGTTAGTTAGTAAGCGGTGCAATCTTGCTAACTAGCTAGCCAACGTTAGCTCTCATAACGAGCCAGTTAGCCAGCGCCAGGTACAGTAGCTAGCCAACGTTAGCTCTCATAACGAGCCAGTTAGCCAGCGCCAGGTACAGTAGCTAGCCAACGTTAGCTCTCATAACGAGCCAGTTAGCCAGCGCCAGGTACAGTAGCTAGCCAACGTTAGCTCTCATAACGAGCCAGTTAGCCAGCGCCAGGTACAGTAGCTACCAACGTTAGCTCTCATAACGAGGCAGTTAGCCAGCTCCAGGTACAGTAGCTAACCAACGTTAGCTCTCATAACGAGCCAGTTAGCCAGCGCCAGGTACAGTAGCTAGCCAACGTTAGCTCTCATAACGAGCCAGTTAGCCAGCACCAGGTACAGTAGCTAGCCAACGTTAGCTCCAGGGGCGGGGCTAGGGGGTGGCTACTTGGGCTCAAGCCCCGAATGTTTTCTGAAAAGCCCCGAATCTATTTAAAAAAAGAAGATTTTTTTTTTTTTTTTTTGACAATTCATCATTGTTACATGAAAATATGTTTGCACCAGATTTAGCAGAAGCTAATTTCCATTTGTGGTCTATCCAGCTGCTAACTGTATTTGAGTGAGTTAAGTCTTGGTGTCATGGTAGACTCAGACCTAAGCTTTAAATCACAATCAATAAGTTGACAAAAACTTAATTCTTCCACCTTAGAAACATAGCTAAAGTACGGCCATTTATAAATCAAAAGGACGCTGAAAACCAGATCCATGCCTTTATTTCAAGCCAACTCGACTACTGTAATGCACTCCTTACCGGCCTCCCGAAAAAATACGATGATAACTATTTTATTGCAATGCACTATTGCATTATTTTATTCTATTTTACTAACTATTTTATTGCACTGCACTATTTTACTTTGTATCAGTGAATCATAGACGCCTGGCCATAAGAGCATTCGGAGCATCTCTGCTCTCCCACTATTGAACTTGGGGGAGCAAAGGTATGCTCTTGCTCCACCACTTTTTGATCATATGAAAAATATGATATACCCCCCCCCCCAATATATAAATCTAACCATAACTACGTTATGGTTAACTGAGTTTTATAGTGAAAAGAGCAGCTTTATTGGTCAAGATTGAAGGCTCTATATTGCAGGAAATTGCACGTACAGGTTAATTAAATTCAAAAAAAATCTGCCGCTTGCCTGCAAAAAAAAATAAAAAATTAGAAAAAAAAAAATAAAATACGGGCACATATCTGGGCTAAGCCCCGGATCTCCTATAATCCTAAATCCGCCCCTGGTTAGCTCTCATAACGATAACCAGTTTGATTTACAAAAGCTTTTACAAACGCTTTTACAGAGTAAGAGTAGTAGGGGTGAAACGATGCAACCTCACAACGATTCATTTCGATTATGATTACGAGGAGTTGAGAAGAGTAGGAAAAGAAGACAGGAGCGGACACGAGGGGAGGTGTGGAGAGGAGGACAGGATGAGATAGGAGAGGAGTGGAAGAGAGAACATATATCAATCCCAGTGCTCATGTGTTCCAGTTCAATACATTGTTGTTCATCTACAGCTTGTTGCATTATTTCATGCATTGATATTATCAATAAGACATACTCTCTAAGCATTTACAATGTAGACTTGACTGGTACATCTTTTAAATCAAGTAAGTAGTCAGGTGTCCTAGGGGGTTGTGTGTGTGAGGGGAGGGGGGGCGCGGATGGGGGCGGAAAACTTCAGGGGCCTATAGATCATCACTTAATATGGTACCTGGAAAATCAGGAGGTAGTATGGAAAAAAAATTCAAGGCAAGCGTGGGAACCCTGATACTCAAGACCTGTGCCAACCAGCTGGCCCCTGTGTTCACCGCCATATTTAATCAATCACTGGCGGAGTCAGTGGTCCCTGCCTGCTTCAAGATGTCTACCATCATCCCTGTGCCGAAGAAACCCTCCCCAACATGTCCAAATGACTACAGACCGGTGGCACTCACCTCTGTGGTCATGAAATGTTTCGAGAGGCTGGTCAAGGACCACATTTGTGCCTCCCTCCCCAGTGATATGGACCCTATGCAATTTGCATACAGGACAAACAGGTCCACTGACGACGCGGTCTCCCAGGTACTGCACAGCACCCTCTCGCACCTTGACCGTCAGAAGGGGGGCTATGTGAGACTGTTGTTCATTGACTACAGCTCAGCGTTCAACACCATAGTCCCCACCAGACTGGTGGACAAGCTGATCGAGCTAGGTCTGAGCTCCGCCCTGAGCGCCTGGGTACTGGACTTTCTGAGCGAAAGACCCCAGGCGGTCAGGGTGGGGGGTCAGACCTCCAACACCATCACCCTGAGCATCGGGTCCCCCCAGGGCTGTGTTCTGAGCCCCCTGCTGTACTCACTCTACACACACGACTGTGTGGCCAAGTTCAGCTCCAACTCCATAGTGAAGTTCGCAGATGACACGGTGGTGGTGGGGCTGATCTCGGACAACGACGAGAAGGCCTACCGGGAGGAGGTTGAGGTACTGGAACGCTGGTGCCAGGACAACAGCCTGCTCCTGAACATTGGTAAAACCAAGGAGCTGATCGTGGATTATAGGAGAGGACAGCAGGAGACGCACACACCACTGATGATTAACGGGGCTACCGTGGACAGGGTGAGCAGCTTCAAGTACCTGGGGGTCCACATCTCAGAGGACCTGACATGGTCAACACACATAGACACAGTAGTAAAGAAGGCGAAACAGCGTCTCTACCACCTGAGACAGTTAAGGAAGTTCAGAGTATCGGGAAAGATACTCCAGTCCTTCTACTCAGGAGCTGTAGAGAGCATCCTGACCGGAAACATCACTGCCTGGTATGGAAACAGCACGGCACAGGACAAGAAGGCCCTACAGAGAGTGGTGCGCTCAGCCGAGCGTACCACGGGTATTGCACTACCCCCCCTGCAGGTTCTATACAACAAGAGGTGCAAATCCAGAGCCTGCAGGATAATGAAAGACCCTCACCACCCCAATAACAGCCTGTTTCAGCTGCTGAGGTCAGGCAGACGCCTGCGAACCCCAGCTACTAGGACAGAGCGGCTTAGGCTCAGCTTCTTCCCCCAGGCCATCAGAGCCATGAACAATGAACATTGAGTGCTCAGAACATTGAACTGTCCACACACAAGCACACATGAACACACACACTGTGCACGCTCACACACGAGCAGCCACTTAACACTTTAACATGAGCGGGCACACACTCATGTCGCACACACGCACACTTATGGCCAAAGGAAAGGACACTTTAAATTAGAATAACAGGAACAGTGTATTGCACTACCAAAGCTAACTAGCATGTCCCATATGCTCTGTAAATAACTATGTACAGATACCGAGATGTCACTCCATGTTACCTGTTACCTGTTACTGCACAATGTTGTTTTCTTCTTTTGATTCTATTATATGTACCACTGTATTGCACATCGTTGCGGGCAAGACCACCCGCATTTCATTGTATACCTGTATGCCGTGACAATTAAAACTCTTGACTTGACTTGACTTGACATGCACGTCAACCCGTTTGAGGAAGTGTCAGTATTTCCACTCGCTCTGTTGTTGAGTGCGCTACAACCATAGAGGGGGTGTTAGTTATGCAGATCAGCAGCACCTACTGACGTCAGGGAGCGAGTCAAATCAGAATGGCTTAGTTCAGTGAGGGAGGATCTCGTGAACTCGAGACTGGACTGATGAGCCTAAATGAGAATTAGAGACACAGACCCCATTGATACAACCCCACATTGCTAGAAAACAATGCTAAACACTGGAAAATGCAATTTATAAGACATGGGACCTTTAAACTAATTGTCGGAAATTGGTTTTACGCCATAAATATTGGATCCGTTTTTTCCCTATAAAAAAAACAGCATTTAAAAGTGAATTGTATCCTTTTTAAATAAAAAAAGAGTACATAGAAAAGTACTTTAAAGTCCTTGAATTTCAATGTCTGTGGGAACCCTGGTGTCTGTAACAGAAGCAGTCGCTCTATGATGGTCGGAGCTGTGCGACCCCAGCGGCTAGTGGAGGCCATAAGCGTTTTTCTTTAGTTGGCCCCTGCTGCTGTGCAGGACCCCAAGGTCTAACTCGCATGCCGGAAGGCACCTGGCCCTCGACCACAGGATATTGTTGTGCTCCTGTATTAAGCAGTTTAAACGGCTGGGCCGGAGCCCAGTCCACAACTGACCTCGGGGGGTCTCCACCAGCAGCAGTTGGACCAAAGAAAAGCAAACTGGCCTCTAAGCACTTAAATCACCCCCCGGAGATATGCATGTGGGTGCTCTCTTGTTTTAATTTCACACCTATTTTTTTCCTATGGAGAGAGAGATTCTCTCTTATTGATCTGGGGTGTTTTCCTCTTCCCACATCTTAAATCTCCATTACCTCCTCTCTAACTTCTGTATTTCCCATTTTCGTCACAGAGATGTAGCCGTCTTAATATAAATGCATTTGAGGGCCATTCATAATACTCCCATCTGGCCAGTTTAACCATTTTATTGTTTATTGTTTGCCTCATTACCCCAGGCATCTGAAGTAACCAGAGAGGGGGGGGGGGGGCAGTCGAAGGGTTTAGTACAAGGCAAGAGCAAGGGGGGGGGATTTCTCTCTCGTGACTGGGGAGGCAACCACCATAATAATCTGCAGAGTGCCTGGCCCCTCTGTGACCCCTATGAGACCGACAAAATCTGCCCTCGAGATCTCTCCATGGCTTCTCTCTCTCTCTCTCTCTCTCTCTCTCTCTCTCTCTCTCTCCCTCCCTCCCTCCCTCCCCCCCCCTTCCTCTCTCTGTCTCTCTCTCTCCCTCCCCCCCTTCCTCTCTCTGTCTCTCTCTCTCTCTCCCTCCCCCCCCTTCCTCTCTCTGTCTCTCTCCCTTCCTCTCTCTCCTCTCTGTGTCTCTGTCTTTCTCTGGGTGTGTGTCTCTCTCTCTCCCTTCCTCTCCCTCCCCCTCTGCCATAGTTTGTTGTATAAACATGCTTCACGGCATCTTGGAGGAACCCCTAGAAAACATTGACCGCTGAAAGTGTAAAGTGCACATAATGCAGCAGGCTCGCCAGCGGGCTTTCAAAGAAAAGCGATAATCTTATCTTCTGTCCCAAAGACTGAGGGAGACAATGGGCGAAATGTGCAGTGAATGGCGAGGGGCTGAATATGTTGACATTCCTAGTCTGTGAGGCACAGGTATGCTGTAGAATGTAAAGGTGTCATTTTGTTGTGATTTCCTACTATTGTGACTGCACCCCCCCCCCCCCCCCCCATTCTGTTCCGTTCCTTGTTTTGTCTTTGGTGGCGGTATGCTAGAGTACTTTTGCTCCCATATGTTGTCACAAAATGTCTAGAGCTTGTTTTGGTTCAGATAATTATGGTTGCTTATAGTCTAGTCAATAGTGTAATCAAGTGTTATATTATTATGTTATTAGGCTGAATTCAATTGACCCAGGTTTGTTTGACAAGTGCTGGCCAGCCCACTGATTATGCTGCCTTGTTCAGCCTGAGTTAGTGAATGAAGCCCTTCCATCTGTCGAATAAACCCGGGCCAGTGGAATTGGGCCTATTTATAAACACAAGATACTTGTGCCCTAAAGATAAGGATAAGCTCTCGATGAAGAAACCAACCACATTGCCAAAAGAAAGTCTTAACATGCCTATAAATCATTATACTATGGAAGTACACACTACGAATGTATTACATGGCCCATAACAGCCCCCCCAAACAGCTTTGCCAACTTCAACAGACCCGTGCCCCGTTGTGTGAGCGCTAGCTTATATCAATAGCCTAATGAATAGGTTCTTATAGTGGGAAACCATGCTCTAAGTCATGCTCGGTTTGTCCTAGGTTCCTTTACAGCTGAGGTATGCAGAATCAAGCTGCCTCGCTACTAGCGAGGTGTCTGACCTGTATCTGTAGACACAGGATATCAGAGCTGGAGAGAGGCCAACAAAACCGAAACAAGGGCCTCAAATCTCTTCGTCACCTGATAGAGGAACATCTCAGCAATCAAACTGTCATATCACGTGGTCAAAGGCAAACATGCCTTTGTCCTTCCTCCTTCCCTATCAGCCTTGTGTTTTCATAGATACTAACACAGCCATGGACTGCACCTCGCTTCCTCCTTCCCTCCTTCCCTATCAGCCTTGTGTTTTCTTCGATACCAACACAGCCATGGACTGCACCTCGCTTCCTCCCTCCCTATCAGCCTTGTGTTTTCTTCGATACTAACACAGCCGTGGACTGCACCTCGCTTCCTCTGGTTCTCTCTGGCGCACAAATGAGCCACAACAAAGTTTTCCGTATTTGCGTTGAAGCGGGGTCTCTCGAAACAAAGAAAGTGAAACTCTGGAAAGACACAAGGAGGGAAATCGAAGAATGCACCCAAGAAAGAAGGAAGGAAAGAAGGAAAAGGAGAGAAGGACACGAAGAAAGAACTGCATGCCATAGTGGAATGGAATGGACCTTGGCCTGAACTGAGCTGTCTCATCATGTTGTGAATCAGCACCCCCCCCCCCCCCCCCCCCCAAACCCCCTGAAACGCCACTGCTATATAAGGCAATGAAATGAGGTGGTTTCAATGTGCCCTTTTCTCCCGAGTGATGAGGGGGATTTGCTCTCTAGTCTCTCCTTCGGACACCGGGTCCTTTTTTACTCTTAAGCCAGACGACACACATCTGCCTTTTCGGCATGCTGCTCAGCACTGATTGCGAGATTACGAATGCTGGACCTCAGCGCTGCGTATAAACCACTGTAAATATTTATTTCAAGGTCATCAATGAGGTAAATGGATACAAAATGAAGAACGTCGACTGGACGGGGCTTTTGCAGGCAGAATGAGTTTTTAAGGTCAAGGAGTCAAGGCCATTTGTATTCCCTTGGGATTTAGTTTATTTTACAATTTATAAATCCTTCAAAACGTCCACCATTTGCACCATGTACTACATTAACACAGGCCACTTTTAAGAATTAAGATGCTGTATTTGTTTATGGAGATAATTTTTTGAGAGTTTCAAACACACTTGCTTGGGGGGGGGGGGGGGGGGGGGGGGGGTAAACGTTTTATCAGGCTTAACCTGCATAACCTAGTGCCAGGGTCAAAGGAGCAAATGTTTTTGTTTTGCTGATGTTTATCGAGATCACATCAAGGGCCCAGCACTTGTGAGGCACAGACAGTCCTCATACATAGCTTTGTGTGTAATCCCCCAGTGGCATAGCCCTCATGCTTTGGAAAAAGGAAATTTGTCATGGCTCATGAGACTATGTTTTCTGGAGGGTTGCCTAGTCGTTGTGTACTGCCCCAGTAGGGGAGTAGATCCCCCTCTCCACCTCTGATCCACCGGCTGCCTGATGGGCAGAGGCTCTGGGCCCAGACCGAGGGGATGATAAGGGAGCAGACATGCGTGAAAAAGGGAGGAGATAAATGCTCTCACCTAGGGGAAGAGGCCGTATCGGATTCCACCATCGCAATCACCTAAACAGATGAAGCTGTCAAAACAGTTTGGCCCCGACGTTCCAGAGGACTATCGCCAACCTCTTATCGCTGTCACATCAGACTGATTTAAAATTTAGAAACTGAATGGTGTTTCTGTAGCTCCGCCCCCCCAAAAGCCTATTTACATGGATAAATGATTTATATATGGTTGCTAGCCCGAAATGGTAATATCCTGAGGTGACCATGGATGTTTCATAAAAAGAAAAATCCCCAGAGGAAGCCCTTGGGATTTGTAAGATGACCCCACCACGCTGGGTGTCTGTTAAACAGAACCTCGCAAACTAAACCCACTCGAGAGGCAATTTCTCAATGGCTCAGAGCAAGTGCATACCTAAGCAAAAACCATTTTCTCACTTCTGTGTGTCATAAAACAACCTATTTCTACCATTTATGTCCCTGGCCACAATCCCCACTCTTAAGTCTGCCTCCATAATGTGTGAGGAATTCAACCACAAGGGCTTTATCTGTTGCATCACAAAGAGCGGAGAGAATGTTTTCCACCTTCTGTCCATGACTTCTTAGATATGGATAAACGCCATACCTCTGGCGTTGAGTTAGACCAGAGAATGCTTCCACTAAAGGTCTGTGTAAACCTATATTACTTAAAGGCAGAGCCAGACAACTAGCTTCCTTGTTCAGCACAGAGGAGTAATCCCCCCACTTATGGTATAGAGCCAATTACCTCCTTTTGAGAAAACCGAGGAAGGAAAGAACCAGAGGAGGAGAAGTATCTCTTCCACGTAAAGTAAAGTAGTTTTTTTTTCTGTGTGGCTTCTAGACTCATGTGTTTTGTGTTACACTGGACATGTTTTCAGTCACTACATCAACCAGGTTAGTTGGTCTCTGGATCATGTTGTGAATAATTGAAAGAAGTTCTTCTGTCAAAGGAAAATCCTTGCCATCTTAGTGAGGTGTTTGTGAACAAAAGCAGGGTTCCCACGGTACCTGGAAAACATGGAATACATTTTTTAATTTTCCAGGCATGAAAAAGTCATGGAAACTGAGCAAAAGTGAACACTTACATGGAAATAGAAACAGTTTTCCTGGAAATTTCTATTGGATGATGTGTAAAATAGTAATAAAATGAAACTATTGAGCACAGAATTAAGATGAGTTTATAAAAACCCTTTACATGTGAACAGCTTTTACTGTAGATAGAAACGGATGATCCCATGTTGTAAAGCATGCTCTTGGCATCCTATATGGTATGTTGGAATTTGATGCAGGCAACTTGGTGATATGGACTTTAAAAGTATAGTTTCGGATTGGTGGACTTCAGGAATAATAACGTTACTTGCAATCTCAATAGAAGGGTCAAATACATGCATTTCCCAGCCAACACGGGAGCCTTGACATCTAGTGAAACTTCTTATGCAAGTTTATCCTCAAATGTAAGTAGCGTGTTTTAACTGTGTGGTAAACCTGGGTTTATCAATGTTGGTTAGTAAGCAGTATAACAAAGCAGGATAGCCGGACCAGCACTCACAGGTTCAATGTTATTTAATTGGCAGCCTGAATCAAAGCAGACATGTTTCGGACTAATGTCCTTCTTCAGTGGTATGGCTAGCACTGGAAATGAATTCAAGGTGATGATTAAATACACCTGGCAGGTAAATGACACGGCAGGAAATGACATCACAACGCAGGTGTGCCTATGCAATATGACTAAATGAATGACCTATCAAAATAGAGTACAATCATAATTTATGCATATGTATAGATATATCTATATCTATCATCAATAAATATTTATAAACAATACAATACAAAACGAAACAAAATTACCAGAAACTTGATAACATATAACATGCCCTTTCATTTATAGGGCTAATTGAGCCACTTTACTTGAATTGAATTAATTAATTTCAAATTATCCATAGGGCATCTAGTTTGGCAACAAACAACATCTTAAATCAGACCAGAAATAACAATGTGGGAGTAAGGAGGTTAAAGGAAACAGGTTAAGACGTTCTCTTCATTCATACCTTTAGGTTCGATACAATTAAACAGGTGGATATAATAACATTCACGTTGCAGCAGCAGCTTGTGTCTGTCTCCACCTCGCGCTGGCCTGAGTACTAGCTCTAGTCCCATATATTTGAGGTCGTTGACGGTATGCTTACACTTAGAGAAATGCCGAGCTACCGATGACTTGACATCTAAATTCCTCACAGCACATTTGTGTTCACTTATTCTTGATTTAAAGGCTCTCGTTGTTTTGCCCACATAGGAAAAATTACAAGGACATTTTAGCAAATACACCAGATTGGACGAATTACACGTTATCCGTCCTTTGACTCGGATATTTTTCCCCGTTTTTGGATGTGCGAAAAATTTATCTTTAATCATACCCTGGCACTGAACACAGGATTGGCAGGGAAAATTTCCGTCTGGGATGTTGGACATAAAATGAGAAGGTTTCTTTAAGGGCAAATCAGTTTTGACTAGGAGATTAGATAAATTTGCTTGTCTCTTGTAAAAATAGTTAGGCGAATGCTGAAACGCTGTCCCTATGAGAGGGTCGGACTGCAGAATATGCCAATGTTTATTGACAATAGTCCGCGTGTCTCTCGTAATAGGGCTGTAAGTAGACACGAAAGATACTTTGTCAGGTTTATCTTCTTTCTTTCTGGGGGTAAACAACGTGGCCCTGTCGGGCGGCTAGGTGGTGTAGTGGTCTAAGGCACTCGCCACCAGTGTGGAGACGCTAGGATTCGCGTGTTCGAATCCAGCTCTCCACATTGTTTTTCAGTTTGGCTGGTCGTCCGCAGTAATACACATTGGCCGTATTACGGGGAGGGAAAAACTGAAGGGTGGGGATCGAACGTTGTGAACAAGCGACTCCTACAAGTCGGTTGGTGCGCCTGCGCAGTAGAATCAGGAAGTGTCGGGGGCAGCGTGAGCCTCCCACGCGTTACTCCTCGACACTGAGAGGTCGAGCTGCGCAGGTGAAAAGATGCGACTGCTGTTACCTCAAGTACCGGAGGGGACTTGTGCTATGTATGACTTAGTCCACATTGCAGCCGGCTTGTGGGAGGCAAGAAACAGCGTTCGTGACAGGGGAGGGTTGAATTGGATGATACGAAATTGGGATGGGAGAAAAATATAGAAAAATGGGAGAAAAAGTGGATCAAAAAAAAAACAACGTGGCCCTGTCGATATGCTTTGTTTTATTAAAGGCTTTTAGTGTCAAATCAGCACTATATCCTCTCTCGTGGAAACTGCCACGGAGTACCTTTGCTTGTGCAATAAATGTATCGTCAGTATCACATATTCTCTTATAGCGAAGTATTTGGCTATAAGGAAGACTGTTCTTCAAGGCTGGGGTGTGATAACTAGAATAATGTAAGAACGAGTTACGATCCGTCTCCTTTTTAAAAACCTCTGTGTGTAATGAGATGCCATCTGGGGCTTTCTTGATCAAAACATCGAGGAAGGGTAAATTATACATATCAAACTTTAATGTAAACTTTATCGTTCTTCTACAGGAGTTCAGGTACTCAAGGAAGGCAAAAAGTTCGGATGATGAACCAGACCAAATAAAAAACAGATCGTCAATATAGCGCATATACGATTTGACACATTTCTCAAACGGGTTATTATTAAAGATATGATCCACTTCATATTTGGACATATACAGATTGGCTAGGTTCACAGCGGCTGGAGAGCCCATGCTGAGGCCTCTGTTTTGTAAATAGTATTTATCTTGGAATCTAAAATAGTTTCTAGTTAGAACTAGATCCGTTAAACTAACCAGCGCTTCTGTAGGGGGGAGTAATACTTCCCTCGAGTTTAAATAAAAACTCAGCGCGTCCAGCGCATCTGCATGAGGAATGCTGGGGTAAAGGCTGACTACATCTATGGTAACTAGTAAGTCTGTAGGACTAATGTTGCAGGACGAGAGCCTGTTCAAAAAAGTAGTAGTATCCTTCAAGTAACCACGCTGAGAAGAGGCCAAATCCTTAATATGCGCATCAATGAACTGAGAGATTTTTTCTGTGGCAGAGCCAATACCGGAAACAATAGGTCTACCAGGAGGGTTAATCATATCCTTATGGATTTTAGGTAAAGTGTAAATAATAGGAGTAACCGGGTACTCTACGAACATAAACTTGAATTCATTTTCTGTAATTGCCTCAGACAATCTCAGGCTTTTAAGGACCGTTTTGATTTCCGTAGAAAATCTGAACACAGGGTCTGAATTTAGAAGGGTATATACCTCAATCTCATTCAATTGTCTGTTTATCTCAGATATATACGAGCTCTTGTTTTGGAGCACGATACCAGACCCCTTGTCAGCTTTTCTAAAAATTAAATCTTCCTTCTTCATGAGCTCCTTCAGTGCTGCAGACTCCGATTCAAGTAAATTTGGATAAAGATGGGCTTTGTGACTGGTCTCACATAACTTAAGGACATCATTTTGTACTAATCTGCAGAAAGTTTCAAATGAGGGAGGATTGAGATGGGGAGTAAACAGACTACGGGGTTTAAATACTTTTCTTTTAAAGGTGTCTGGCTCTATCTCAGGCCTAGCATCAGCATCATCATCACTTATCAACACATTTTCATTAGCGTATTGAGTTCTCTTATCAAACCCTCTGGCATAAAATGCTTTCAACTTAATATTTCTAAAAAACTTAAATAGTTCTACCTTAGTAGTAAATGCATCCACCTTGCGGGCTGGTACAAAAGATAAACCTTTAGACAGGATATTATGATGTGGGTCGCTCAATAATACATCTGAAATGTTGACAATGTTAGATGTAATGCTCATCACCGGAACCGTGGATTTTTTCCTCTGGCCCCGCCTCGTCTTCCTATGGGTTCTCTCTCCGGTCGGGGCGGGAGCGGAGCGTCCTGCTCGCCTCGAAAAACAGACTGGCTCCGGAGCGGGTATCTGCCTGGCTGAGAGGGCGCCTCGTCGGAGCTCACCGCTGTGGAGGAGGAGTCGGTATGTCGTTGCCTGTCTCTGGGCTGCCAAGTCGGCCTGCGGTTCCTGGAAGGTGGATTGTGGAGCCATGGATACACCATATGTGTTGCGTAGTCTTGAACATCTCTTCTCCTCTTGGCTCTCTTGTGCAGTTCGATGTCCTGTTTATACTTATCAAGTTTCTGGTTCACTGACACGAGCAGTTCGGTCAGTTGGTCAGGGGTTAGAATAGTTTTAATTTCTTCCTCTAACAAGGCAAGATCCTCTCTGACTTTGGCTAATTTAGAGCCTTCATTATCTATGATTAAAAGCAGTAGATCCATGGAACACTTATCCAGGATCGAACACCACTTTTCACAGAACTCAGGTGAATCTCTTCCCAGCGTGGGTTCTTTGTTGATGCGAAGGCCCCTCGGTATAATGGCATCCTGCCAGTAATTGGTGAGGGTCGTACCGTGGAGTAGGGTACGCGTCTCTCTCTGCCTTAGACGTGAGAGCGACAAGGCCAGTGCTTCTCTTCCTTTGGGTGGAGCAGGTGCCGAACTCTCTGGCACTGGGAATAAGCTGCAGATTCTGTCGCTTTCCCCCTTGGAAAAAGCAAAGCCTCTTTTCTCCATGTTTAGCAGTATGAGCTGCTGTCGTCCTCCAGGGAATTGGGTTCGTAGAAAAATGTTTGGAGCTGCAGGTCTCGAAAGCTATTTGGGTAGCTTTGAATCAATATAGTCAAGTTAGACCGCGCTCACAAGTACTCACACTGGGTGCTGTAATCCCATAAAGTTCAGTATAACAAAGCAGGATAGCCGGACCAGCACTCACAGGTTCAATGTTATTTAATTGGCAGCCTGAATCAAAGCAGACATGTTTCGGACTAATGTCCTTCTTCAGTGGTATGGCTAGCACTGGAAATGAATTCAAGGTGATGATTAAATACACCTGGCAGGTAAATGACACGGCAGGAAATGACATCACAACGCAGGTGTGCCTATGCAATATGACTAAATGAATGACCTATCAAAATAGAGTACAATCATAATTTATGCATATGTATAGATATATCTATATCTATCATCAATAAATATTTATAAACAATACAATACAAAACGAAACAAAATTACCAGAAACTTGATAACATATAACATGCCCTTTCATTTATAGGGCTAATTGAGCCACTTTACTTGAATTGAATTAATTAATTTCAAATTATCCATAGGGCATCTAGTTTGGCAACAAACAACATCTTAAATCAGACCAGAAATAACAATGTGGGAGTAAGGAGGTTAAAGGAAACAGGTTAAGACGTTCTCTTCATTCATACCTTTAGGTTCGATACAATTAAACAGGTGGATATAATAACATTCACGTTGCAGCAGCAGCTTGTGTCTGTCTCCACCTCGCGCTGGCCTGAGTACTAGCTCTAGTCCCATATATTTGAGGTCGTTGACGGTATGCTTACACTTAGAGAAATGCCGAGCTACCGATGACTTGACATCTAAATTCCTCACAGCACATTTGTGTTCACTTATTCTTGATTTAAAGGCTCTCGTTGTTTTGCCCACATAGGAAAAATTACAAGGACATTTTAGCAAATACACCAGATTGGACGAATTACACGTTATCCGTCCTTTGACTCGGATATTTTTCCCCGTTTTTGGATGTGCGAAAAATTTATCTTTAATCATACCCTGGCACTGAACACAGGATTGGCAGGGAAAATTTCCGTCTGGGATGTTGGACATAAAATGAGAAGGTTTCTTTAAGGGCAAATCAGTTTTGACTAGGAGATTAGATAAATTTGCTTGTCTCTTGTAAAAATAGTTAGGCGAATGCTGAAACGCTGTCCCTATGAGAGGGTCGGACTGCAGAATATGCCAATGTTTAGTAAGCAGTGCAATCTTGCTAACTAGCTAGCAACTTGAGTTTGAATTTGTTTTGAATTTGGATTTGTTAATGATGGTTAGCAAGCACATGCAGTGCAATCTTGCTAGCCAACATTCAGCTTGCTAACTAACTAGCTAGTGTTGGCTAGCTTGCATTGCTAGCTAACTACCAATACATTTTCACATTAGGCTGTGACATTACTTCTATACTTGACATGAATAGTCTAGTCTTGATACATCTACTTTTAGCTATTTTGTGATTTTTCATTTTTTTTCTTAAAAATAATTGATAGGAATTGATAACTAAATAGGAACATTTGGGGTGAGACATTTTTGAAAAATCATTGATCATGCCTAGACTGATTCTATACATCTATACTGTTAAGCTAAGCTTACTAGTGGGGTTGCTGTACTGAGGAACCACAGGGGAACCAGCCTTATGTTTTCCCTTTTAGGTTCATTAGTTTGATTTACAAAAGCTTTTACAGAGTAAGAGTAGGCATACTACCCCTTCTACGTAATACTCATAATCTCTTGCAAAGATCAAGACACCTCTCCAGCTCACTAAACTGGACCCCCAAGAGAAGCAAATCCATGTCCCACTCAAACACCTGGACATAGGATTTTCAACCAAGCAGGCTTTGCAGAAGGCATCCGAGAAGCTCCAGGAAAATCCAGTGAAAATCGTGAAGTTCAAAATAGAATGTGTCCTTACTCGCAATGACCTGCAAGAAAATTATGGAGAGAAGTCCTCATGTATCCAGCTGTGCGGCATATGAGGTCCCTTGACCCTGTGATGATTGTGACAGAAACCGAAAGTACAACAGCAATGTTTGAGAAACTCCTTCAGGTTCTCCTCAATGCTGGATGGTGCCCTGCCACAGAGTATGACAAAGTCCTTTCTCAGTATAAAGCATTCTCACTCGATGTCAACACAAACCACGAAGCAGAGTTCCAAGAATTTGTTTACAGCTGCAGATTTGATGAATTCTTCGGAAGATATCGCAGTGGCAAAGAAGAGTATGCAGAACTGTGGAACATCATGCAATGTCTCTTCACGCTGTCTCATGGACAAGCTGCAGTAGAAAGGGGGTACTCTGTTAACAAGGATATGCTTGTTGAAAACCTACAGGAGAAGACGCTAATAGCAATGTGCTTGGTCCACAATGCAATGGCTGGGCACACAGATGAAGCTCTTCCAAAAGACCTCAAGCAACACTGCAGAGGAGCAAGGACAAGATATGAGATGTATTTGGAAGACCAGAAGAAGTTGAGAGAGCAAACCACCAAAGAGAAGAAAAGAAAGGGGCTCTGCCAGGAAATCCAGAAAGTGAAAACAAAGCGGCAAAAAGTAATGACTAGCGCTGAAACAATGGAGAAAGAAGCACATGAAATGGCAGTCATGGCAGAGAAGAAGCACGATTTTACACTGCTGTCAAAATCAAATGCCTATCGGAAGGGGGTTGCTGAGAAAAAGGAAGAGGTGGCAGCTCTAGACAAAGCCCTGAAAGAGCTGCAAGAGTCTGTCAATAAGTTAAAGCAATGAGGTATGCGCAATAGCCTTTATGGATGTATGATTGTAATATTTATTGGTCACACCTAAAGACAAATATAACACCATTTTAGCTTATGGAGATGACTAATTTTAACTCAAAATAACATTCTGTTTCAGATCTTAAGCCTGTAGAGGAAGAGGGAAGGGGCAGGAGCCAGGAGGGCACAGAAGGAAAGAGGGTGGAGGAAGAGAAGAGGGGCGAAGATGAAAGAGGAGAAGAAGAGAGGAGGATACGAGTAGAGGATGACAAGAGGAAAGGGGAGAAGAGTGGAGTGGAGTGGAGAGGAGTTGAGAAGAGTAGGAAGAGAAGACGGGAGCAGACACAAGAGGGGAGGTGTGGAGAGAAGAGGACAGGATGAGAGAGGAGTGGTAGAGAGAACATATATCAATCCCAGTGCTCATGTGTTTCAAAGTTCCAGTTCAATAAATTGTTGTTAATCTACAGCAGGGGTCTCAAACTCGCGGCCCGCAGTCCAATTGCGGCCCGCTGGATGATATTTTGCGGCCCCCTACTTGACATCAAAGCTTAGTGTTAGTGCGGCCCGCACGCAACTTGTTGCAGAGTCGTTGTGCGAGTTGGATGTTTTATTTATTTTATCACTTGTAGGCTACCATAGTGCAGGCTCATGACCGCAACGTTACGTTAGTGACTCAGAGCATGTGAGCGTGCGGAGCGGCCGAGAAATCCGCTCTTCGCTATTGGGCGCTTAGTTCCGCTCTCATTCGCTCATGTTGTCGTCCCCCCCCCCAAGCCGCTCCACGCTCGCTCACCACTCATCTTCATTTGCACATCAAGCTCTCCCCGCTCCACAGCCCGCTCAGCAGAAAAAAATATTTTTTTTGGACCATGATGTAAATTAGCTTGATTTGACCAAACTACAACAGTCTGCACCCCCTGGGCCCCTTAACAATTGTTTGTATTTAGCCGTATTGTATTGTACCCATTCTGAAATCTGTTAAATAACGTTTGCAACCATTCTACTAGCTTCACTATGCTAATGTAGCTAGCCTAGCCGCAATGCTAAGCTTTTATACTGGCAGATCCCATTCACGTTAGCATGTAAGCTAACAACGTCAGCACTCTTTTTGTGAGACTAAACTCTCCGCTCTTGGTGGTACATTGTGTTGATGTTGGTTTCGTTTCATCAATAAATGAGGCAGAACACAGTGAATGTATCCTTTTTTTTATTGCACTTTGTTTGTTTCTTGCTGAAAATAAATGTTGCTAAATACTAGTTCACCCGAGTCCCGAGGTGATTTAAAGATCGCGTTCACCCTTCTGATTGGTTGAAAATGGCCTTCATGTTTGAACTACATCGCCACCTATTGCTTTGGCATTGCACTACATGTATATTACGTCAGTTTAAACCACTGTGTGATCGTGTGCACTGAGCGGCTCGGAGCGGAGGAGAGCTCTCGCTCCGGAGTCACTCTGACCCATTTTAAAGCCCACTCCGCGCTCACTTCAAAATCCACCGCTCCGCTCCGCTCACATGCTCTGGTT
The DNA here is from genome assembly GCF_963971535.1 of Notolepis coatsorum. NCBI lineage: Eukaryota > Metazoa > Chordata > Actinopteri > Aulopiformes > Paralepididae > Notolepis > Notolepis coatsorum. The sequence goes on along the minus strand of NC_140172.1, from coordinate 95,246,195 downwards.
GAAACGTGATTTCGGAGTGATACCAAGTGGAAGGAAAATATATCCAGTGTGTGTGGCAGGCATCCTCGAAATTCTCCGCTGTCTCCTCTGCAAGCAGTGCGCTGCCTGTCTGTGTCTGTCTACTCTGGTCCAATCACATTCAGCGTCCCGTCAGCATTTCTCCCCCCCACCCACAGTTTGCGAATCAGAGCAGAGTAGGGTGGGTTTTCACGGAATGAGTGTTGTCTCGTTCAGCGGGTCCGAGTCAGAGCGAGAGTTGACAGCGCATCTACTGGTAGTCTAATCTGCAGGTACTGTAGCTAGTAACCTCGTTTACAGTATCTCCGTGAGATAAATGTAGCTAGTAGCCTAGTTTCACCAGCAGGCAGTTAGTAGAAAAATATGGCATGCTCATGCTGAATGGCCTGAAAAATATGTGTGCATCCTCCCAGCACCAGCAATGTGCCTAATATGCCAAGAAACGGTAGCTCTTGTGAAGAGTGGCAATTTGAAACGCCACTACGAAACAAAACAGTTATTTTGATGCAGCCTTTCCTCAAAATTCAGTGCTAAGAACCACAAAAATAAATGGAATGAAATCATCATATCAAGCTGCAAGCAGAATTATTGTTAAAGCTATGTCACAACGAGAAAAAGCAACCAAGTCCTCACTCAGTGGCATGGGTGTTGGCTAAACACAAGAAGCCATTCTCTGATGCATACATAATAAAATAATGTATGACTGAAGTGATGGAGACCATGTTTGAAGGCAAACAAAAGCAAATCCTCCTCAGATAGCACAGCAACCAGAATAACTGAAATACTGGCTGATGATTTGATTAAACAGCTTTGTGATAGAATAAAAAGAAATGCACAGTGCATTTTGAGTCCACTGACACCACTGAGAATGCTGAGTTGCTGGTGTTTGTGAGGTTTTAGTGAGTTTGTGAGAAGATTGGATCAGTTGTACTTTTTTGTGGAATACTTTAAACCCTTTTTTTGTGGAATATTTGATGCGGCCCAGCCTCACCCAGACTCTACCTCCAGCGGCCCCCAGGTAAATTGAGTTTGAGACCCCTGATCTACAGCTGGTTGCATTATTTCATGCATTGATATTATCAATAAGACATAATCTCTAAGCATTTACAATGTAGTCTTGACTGGCACATCTTTTAAATCAAGTAAGTAGTCAGGTGTCCTAGGGGGTTGTGTGTGTGAGGGGAGGGGGGCGCGGATGGGGGCGGAAAGCTTCAGGGGCCTATAGATCATCACTTAATATGGTACCTGGAAAATCAGGAGGTAGCATGGAAATAAATTTAAAGGCAAGCGTGCGAACCCTGAAGTACTGAAGACTTGTACTTGGAAATGCATCGTTTTTAAACATTAGCACCATTAGCATATATCTGGGCCATAATCATATTTTCCAAGCATACAGATGCTATTAAATGTTTTGTTCTTTTTCACATTTCTTTATTTTATTTTATGTATTATTCTACCACATGTTGCCCTACTGTCGGTCTGGGGAGGGTGTAGACCAGACCTGGGCATTGTACGGATGCTTCTGACCTGCCCGCGAAAGATTACATGATAATACATATTTTTTTTTTTTTATTATTTTTTTAACTTTTTTCTTTTCATGTCAACGTTCACACGCACCATATACGCTTAGGAGACATGCTCAGAAGATGTTGGTTCTCTTTGGATCCACCTACATATGTGAACAGACATTCTCAGTCATGACGTTTACCAAGTCCAGGTACAGATCCTCTCACTGATGAACATCTGTCAGCTGTGCTTCGCATCTCCACCTCAGACATGCAACCTGACTTTGATGGACTTGTTAAAGCTAAAGCTCTTTTTTTTGCACAGTTCTGAAAACATTAAATGTTTAATATAGGCATGTAAAGTAAAAAAGGCTACAAAACTGGGACACTTTTCTTTACACAGTTCAGTGACATGTCTTGTTTATTTTTGCTATAAGATTATGTGATGTCTTTAGAAAGCTAAGAAAATCCTTGTTTCAATAGTATATGAAACTCAAAATGCCCTTTGTTATAAATGTTTCACATTTTGTTTATCATTTTGGAAATAAATTCTATTTGAATAAATTATATTTTTGAAAGCTAACCTCACCTTTTAATTGCCAAATAATAACATACACTCTTACCAGGGGTCAAAACAATGCCATTTACTGCTTTTTATATAGAAATAAAATGTATATTATGCATAATTGAGTTTGGAATTTTGGCCCGGCCCCCCAACATATTTTCAGTTGCTCATTCGGCCCCCTGGGAAAAATAATTGCCCACCCCTGGTGTAGACTACCACATGCTGCCCTACTGTTGGTCTGGGGATGGTGTAGACTACCACATGCTGCCCTACTGTCGGTCTGGGGAGGGCGTAGACTACCACATGCTGCCCTAGTGTTGCTCTGGGGAGGGTGTAGACTACCACATGCTGCCCTACTGTCGGTCTGGGGAGGGTCTGTAGACTAGCACATGCTGCCCTACTGTCGGTCTGGGGAGGGTGTAGACTACCACATGCTGCCCTACTGTCGGTCTGGGGAGGGTGTAGACTACCACATGCTGCCCTACTGTCGGTCTGGGGAGGGTGTAGACTACCACATGTCTCCTCCGATATACAGTATGTGGAGTTGCCAGACACTTTTCACCTGACTGGGAGTTTCACTGGGAGAGTGTAACACGTGTGGAGAAGTTCATGCTATCCGACCCCTGCTGAACAGGCGCCCCGACCGACCAGTATGAGTCGCTGTTGCAATGACCAGGACTCATACCCCACTGGCTTCCCACCTGTGAACACTGCCAGTTGTGTTCATAGGGACTAGTGTTGTCAAAAATATCGAAAAATCGATACATATCGATTCTGAATATTTAAAACGGTTTCAATACTCATTTCCCGAAATATCTATATTTAATTATTCATAAAAAAAAATTGTATAAGGAAGTTGCATTGTTCATTTCAATACCTGTAATAGTACAGTAGTCCACACACACACACACACACATACACACACACACACACACACACACACACACACACACACACACACACACACACACACACACACACACACACACACACACACATGTGCAGTCAGTTAAGTCGGAATATGACTGTAATACAAACAGTTCAGTTTGTCAGGTACATGCAACACAGATTACAGTGTTTACATCTGTCTGCTTGAGAAAATACCATGTTCTGCAATAAAAATGATTGAAGTGAGATGAACAGTTATTTTTAAATGTGTGATCTAAAGATAAACAAAGGGTTTTAAAAGTGTTATATTTATCTTCTCTTATAGTACCAGAGAGAAGCTGAGGAGAATCAACCAGCAACAAAAGCTAAATTTATAAAAAAAAGAAAAAAAAAATTTTTACATTTTAAGATTGAACCTTTTTCCCTGTGGTATCGAAAATGGTATCGAATATCAATACTTTTCAAGGTATCGTATCGAAGTTCGAAATTCCAGTATCGTGACAACACTAATGGGGACCAAACCTCTGCTGTGCAGGCGTCTCCCAACCGACCTGTAGGGGTCGCTGTCCACAACGTCCAATCCCCACCCATCGACTTCCACCCGCTGACCCTGCCAAGTGGGCCAGTACGACGGCCGGCCCAAGCCGAAGGCAATGCTGAGACTGGGATTCGATATCGGAGTCTCTTGCATTGGTGACGAGCGCAATCTCCGCTACGCCAGCCAGCCGCCCTATCTTTAGAAACACTTTAAAAGAAGGAGGTACTGTATAGTTTAGATACATTAACACTTTGAGTGCTAGCCACGCGTTTTGTTGTTAGTTCATGCCGACCTATGAATGCCACCAACGCTATATAGCGTTTGTTTGTCGTATTTATTTTTTATTGGCGATTTGAATTCATATTTCATCAATTGAGCCTCAGGTTAGTGCTGCAGAGTCTCTCTGAGCTCAATTGGGAAGATACCGCCCCCTATCGTCTCTCCCTGTGTAACTGCACCCCATTCGTTTAGACTGATGGGGGGGGGGGGGGGGGCAGTTTCCTCATTTTACTTTTCTGTCAAGCCAACTGAAGAGACCCAAGTTGATCGCCGACCCCAGAACAGCGTGGATTATGTATTTCCAGCACCCAGCGCTGAATCAATAAGCGCGATCGATATTTGGAATGGCGATCAGGAAATGGAATAATCTTTTTGGATAACATCTGATCTGAGGTAAGGAATCTATTTTACCAGTCTTGGGATAATCAGAGCTTTTTTCACAGATATATCAACGTGTCCCATATGTGTGTGTGTGTGTCTGTGTGTGCCGCTGATCAGGAAATGAGAGAATCGATATTTCAGCCCGCTTCTATAGCGTGCATAAGTACACATATACTATCGATAATCTAGCGTTTATTTGAAAACGATTCATAAATAGGCCGAAAAATGTCAACGTTTTTGTGTATGCCAGGAACCTAGCATGTATTTTTTTTTACCATGCATATCTTGTGTCTTATCTATTTAATTTTTTCTATGTCTATTTTATTCTATTTTATTATTCTATTTTGCACAATCAATGCGGGCATGACCACCCGCATTTCACTGTATGCCCTGGTATGTACAGTATGTGACAAATAAACCTCTTGATTCTTGATGATGCGATTTTCTCTTTGTTTTGCTTTACTGTCTTTCCATAATTTTTTGTTTAACACATTGACGACCGGCCCTCGCCATCTAATATGTGGCTGGAGGACAACGCTTTGTAAACAAACCGATGTACTTTTGGATAGCTATATATATACTTTATAGTATTGCTATCTGTCCATTCTCATTGTCACTTGAGTGCATAAACCATGCCTTCATAATGGCTTAAAGAAAAGAAAAATCCATTGGTTGGCTCTTGGTTGTCATTTTATAGCGTCGTGAATATAAGCTTTATCGCAGTTTTCATCTCATATTTTTTCTGGAAAGCTAGATATGAGGCTAAAGGCTACTCACGTTATATCGAACGCCATTTCTGTTGTATATATTCGAATGAAATAAAACAAACGGCTTATCATCTGGACTATTACAGAGCATCTATGGATGAAATGGGGGCGGCGGGGGACGCCGATTAGTATTATTGATTAGCAATAGTGTGTCCATGCAAGTAGCCACATTCACTGATCGATTGCTTGCGTTTTACAACAATGTCTGATCCGACTGTAATTTGGGTGAAGAGGGTCCTACCGTCAGCCCATGTGATCCCCATTATTCATTGGCATCTGGTAGATCGATATGTCCATTGGCTGATCATAAATCCCATTATTCCAGGCTGAAATCTGCGCTTCGAACCGTGATCAACGGTGCATGCTGTTCGCTTGCGATCAGGCTAAAATGAAACGCCCATAGACTGTAAAAAATAAATATTATCCACTCGCCCACAATGATACTGCAGTGGAGCGATGGCGCCCCTAAGAGGATCTGGCCGGTATTGCATGTCGCCGATTTCAAGGAGGCGGGTAAATCTGCAGAGTCGATCGGGGATCTTGATCCGTTTATTAATATGGAATAAAACAATAACAACTTGCCACGAGTTAACTTGTGGCTCTGGTCCTCAATGTATGGCACCGAAACCCGAGTTAACTCGTGGTTGGGCGGCAAAGTGTTAAGGTATTGTGTGGGTATATGTAGTCCTGTAGTGTATGTATGTATGTATATGTATTAGGGGTGTAACGGTACGTGTATTCGTCCCACGAATTTACGGTACGGCCGTCACGGTGCGGTACATCCATCCATACGCCGAATACGTCTCAGATGACAAGCGGACAGAATTAACAACAGCGCTCACTGACATCTGCACTCGGCTCTCCCCTCCTCCTATCCTGTTTACTACAGCCTATTTGTCCCTAAAACAAAACCATGATGAATTAATTAAATGTTTAACACAGCAGGGTCATTACAATTTTGCAGTTTTCTTTAGTTTTCTTGTTCGCCCAATAATGTTAACCAAAAGACACACGTGCGCGCGCGGACACACACATCAACCTTTTCCGGCGGACCGCGGAGTCTCACAGCTGATCGGAGAAAAAATAAAAGCACAACATACCACCAGATCATCTGAGCTCCTCTCCAGTTGCTGCTGCCTGCTACTGTTTAAATCCCAAATATTGATTATCCTCTGCCATTGTTGTGTAACATGTCATCTGTTCTCTAGTATTCTTCAGTCTCGGCTTCACGTGAATAAGTGAAAGTGAAACTAAGTTGTTGTTAAAGGTGCAGTAGGCAATTAATTTACTCTGTGGATGCCTGAACACAGAATTACACCAGTATCACTGACTACTATGGCAAGCCTATATAATAGTATTATATTTAATAATAATAATTATAATAATTATTATAAATATATAATAATAATTATAAATATTTTGTTCCCGTTGTACCGAAATCGTACCGAACCGTGACCGCAATACCGAGGTACGTACCGAACCGTGGCTTCTGTGTACCGTTACACCCCTAGTGTGTATGTATTGTTGTTGTTGAACCTAAAAAATCTATAAAAACTATTTAATAATAATCATTTGACAGTGCAACCTTTTAACAATTTTCTCCGGTCTTGAGCTCTGTGCAGTACTGATTCTTCCAGTACATAATATAACTCTAGAGGGCACTTGATATGTAAAGGGATTTGTATGTTTTTGGCAGGGCTACATGTACCTTGAGTGACAGAAACCACCACATGTAGTGGTTTGAGCAAACTGAGAAACTCGGGCTGCGATGGTCGTTAAATTTAGCTTGTGTAGAGTAAAGTTACTCCTGCAGAGCGTGAGAATGTGGTAAACCCAGATTCCACATTAATGCACATCTGCAATTTCATCAGATTTACGCACAACTGAAAAAAGGGCCCTATAGATGTCATCCAGCCCTTCCACAGGAACAGCTAAATTGGGAATCAAACGGGGCTGCACCGACATCAAGTTTTATTCAGAATGTGGAGTCAGCGTTGACGGTTGGAAAATGAAAATTCCAAAAATTCTTAAAATAACTAAATAACTGCTAACTGCTAACTAAGGAATGTAAGCGTTCAGTGGAGAATAATGGCTCTGTGTGTACTAGGATTTAGGGTTCAAAAGCACCGAACAGACAGAGGGAGTGAGAAACAGGGAGAAAAACATCACTCCCTTTTATTACAGACGTAAATTGAGATGATGTAGCTGGAATTTGGGAATTGGGGAGAGAATTGAAGTGGTCTCCGTGTGGCGACGCCGGAGAAAGGGAATTGTGAGGAAGACGAGCTAACCTTGTTTCCATCAGGAGCCCAGACGGTCGGGCCCTTCTCTCCCCTAAAGCCTGAGCAAGAAGGGCCAACCACATTCAGCACATGAAGCAGATCCATAAATAAGACGAGAAAAGGGATGATGTCAAGCTGTTCTGATTTATCTTATTACTAATTGCTGGTTTCCCCTAGTGTCCTCTTTTCTTTGTTGCCTAACCCAACCATGTGGGATGTTTGTTTCTGTCCCCGCGGATCTGTTTGTGGCGAGTCCGTTTCTCTTTCCACGAGTTCTGGAGTTGCAGAAAGCATACTTTAGAAGATAATCAACTCTGTGATTGATGGCCGCAATAATGCCTTGGCTTGTCATTCCGGCGCTGTTGTTACTGTTCCCCCCTGTAAGGGAGGGGACAATGACATCAGCAGAACTAACCTCAAAGTTTGGAAATAGCCTTCCCGTGTTCATGGTCAAAGTTTATTAGTGAGCCTTTGCGGTTTTCCCTTCGCTTTCTGGGCTTGATAGGTTGAGGTCCACACAGGCAACGTTTATTTTTTTTTATCCACTTTTTCTCCCATTTTCTATTTTTCTCCCATCCCAATTTTTCGTATCATCCAATTCAACCCTCCCCTGTCTTTGAACGCTGTTTCATGCCTCCCACAAGCCGGCTGCAATGTGGACTAAGTCATACATAGCACGAGTCCCCTCCGATACTCGAGGTAACAGCAGTCGCATCTTTCCACCTGCACGGCTCGATCTTTCAGCGTCAGGGGTCTGGGCTTTGGAGGGGCCCCGCCCCCGTCTCTTCCTGATTCTACTGCGCAGGCGCACCAACCGACCTGTAGGAGTCGCTGTCCACAACGCCCGATCCCTACCCATCAGTTTCCCTCCCCCTAATACTGCCAATGTGTATTAGTGCGGACGACCAGCTAAACTGAAAGCAATGTGGAGCGCTGGGCTCGAACAGGGAGGCGTACTTGTTCGAGCCCAGTCTCCAGTATTTGTGGTGAGTGCCTTGCCCACTGCACCACGTAGCCGCCCCACAGGCAACGTTTCTATCTCAAATTCTGGTGAGATGTATTCGAAAATGATCAATCATCTCATTCATCTGTGCCCGTCTTCAATCTGAATGTTTCATGGTCTTCCAACGGTTTCTCTCCTCCAGCTTTTCTCTCGAGTCGTTATTATTATCTTCTTTCCCTTTTTATTCTCTTTTTTTAATAGTGATTACAATTCTGCCAGGCTCTTTGTGGGCTGTGGTCTATAGGAATACATCGAAGATTTATTCTAATGAGCCCTGTGCACTTTTTCCATTTACAATGTTCCGAGTATCCACTTTGTCCCGCTTGTTGAAATATTGGAACTTCTCATTCACTTTTGAGACGTTTTTGGAAAACGGGGCCAGAACAATTCAGATTCACCCTGTAAATCAGAAAACCAAAACAGTAAGGCAAACAACCTAGACATGGGGGACCATTATCAGTCACACAATCCTGTCCGTTCTTCCTCCAAACAAGACACTGTAGACATGCAAACAAAAACTAATTAATGGCTTTGTTATAAACACTGCAGCCTCCTTTCATCGAACCAGAAGGCCACAATTGGAAGAGCTTCTCGACAAACCAGAATTTCAACATCGGGTGTTTTTTGTTTAAATGGCTGCATTTTATATAACGCTTTTATCCACACATTCACACACTGACGGCAGAGGTAACCATGCAAGGTGCCAACCTGCTCATCGGGAGCAATTAGGGGTTAAGTGTCTTGCTCAAGGACACTTCGACAAGCTGCCTGGGAGGAGCGGGAATCGAACTGGGAATCTCCGGATTATCAGACGACTGCTCTACCTCCTGAGCCACTGTAGCCCCCTGTGTATGATTTTGAGGCAATGATCTGGATGGTCACTTTTGTATTCTCCCTCTTGGTAGGCTCCACACGGCCCAGAGAGCCATCAAGCAGACCCAGGTGACGGTGCAGAAGATCGGGAAGGAGATCGAGGAGAAGCTGAGGACGACGGCAACCTGCACAGAACGGGTGAGACCAACACAGCACAGGCTCAACCCGTTCAATCACAAGAGTTTCCATTCAACTCCTTATCCCCCTGCACTATAAACAATGTTTAATTCAGTTCATCTTGAAAATATCTTTTAGTTTATTTGACAATTATTAAAATACATTACATGTTACAACAAGTCATGCATCCTAAAATTATGAAGGATAGCACAAACAAGTCACAGACTTATTTTCATTGTGGTCCTTGGTCTCAGCAGCACATAGTATTTACATAAACATGTATTACACATATTATCATCAGCCTACAGTATATTGCTAAAAATAAAATAAAAAACTAAAATACAACATTATTAATAAAATATGTACAAAATGTACAGACACACTAAAACTACACTACAGCCAATACTTGTTTGTATGTTTCCAGAGAATATTTCTCTTGATTCTTAGATAAATATCTTTTAGATTCTGCACTAACTACTGCAGTTATCCATAACAGGCCTTTGACATCATCTAGTAATAATAAACATTTAAAATCTTATCGCACTGTATTATGTACACTCTACATTGTAATTATCACATATATCTTGTATCACATACATCCCTGTAAATATATGATAATACCCAAGCGGTTATCATGTATTTTTGTTATGGTATCTTGACTAAGAAGGAGCTACACCTCCTGGATAATTTTGTCGAAAAGCCACTATTTATGTTTCCACCGCTGTCGTACCCGTGACAAAGACAAAGCAAAAGAAAGAAAAAGCATATTCAACATTTTTGGATTTGGCAGCCGCACAGCTGTGAAAACGGGAGCGCTAATCCCAGGTTTTGACGTTGTGTTTATTGTAAATGTACACTTCAAAAGCATCCCCCTCTCTCTCCCCCCGTTATAAAATCCCTCAGGGGCACCTTAGTGTTTTCATCCTCCAGGTAGACTCTTCGGTAAAAGCATTTTTGACAGGATTACACACCTTTTTCAGTGTATTTTGTAATTTTTTTGTGCACCTGTTTAAATGTGAAATTTGATAATAGCTGATTCATTTCCTCATGGATTTTACAGTGAAACAGCTGGAGCACATACTGTATAGTGGAAACGCTTATATCTTCATGAAAACTAGTCTGATTATCCTAACACTGATAACATAGATTCCTTACCTGACATCAGATGGTATCCAACTGGTATATTCCAATTCCTGATCACCATTTGAAAAAATCGATAAGTGTATAGATCTAACGTGTATACAGTAGAACTCATGATCCGCGGGGCTCAGAGCTCCCTGAATGAACTCTGGTACTCCGGCTGCATGGGTGAGAAGTGAAATGTGGACTGGAATATTTTTTTCCCCCATCCATTTTCATTGAGTCCATTCCAAAAGGGTGATTTACCAACACAAGGGAGACGATAGGGGGCGCTTTTTTCACATCTGATCGCCGGCGTCCCTTGGGTAGGCTAGGGTAGGCTCGCGTGATGCAATATGATTTCAGATAGCTAAAAAAAAAAATTATAATAATTCCGAGAAATCTCGTGAGTGGCTTTCAACGTAACTATCGTAAACACGAGATTAGCCGTGAGTGGCTGTCAAAGTGTTAAAGTGCTTGATTTTTTACAAAAAAAGTCTAATCCTGGAATTCCTTAACTCATTCAGAGCCACGCCCCCTTATGACCATATTAGGGCTAGCGTGCCAACACTGAAGTCAATGGGAGGACGGGGAAACTATATCCTAAATTATGGCTATGGGTCTAATACACCCATCGCTTATCAATGACTTGCTTGCAGTCAACATGTACGAAACGGATTGTTTTTTCATTGGTACATTTCCGTTTTATACCGTTTTGAATACGAGTATAGTTTTGGATATGTCTAGTAATTCCAGAGAAATTCCGCAAAAATAGCTCTTTAGTGGAATACACAAAACACGTTTTCATTTTTCGGCTGATTTATGAATAGTTTTCAAATAAACGCTAGATTATCGATAGTATTATGTGTACTTATGCACGCTAGAGAGGCCGGCTGAAAAATCGATTATCCATGCCGTGGTCAGCGCATGATTCTGATAGGCGTGTTTCTGTAATATCATTCTGAGAGGCGTGTTTCTCTAATATCATTTTGAGATGCGTATTTCCTAGGGTTGGGTACCGTTCACCTGTGAATCGATACCGGTACCCAACGGTACCCTTTTCGGTACTTTAGTCTCTAACATTTTTATCTACCTACCTCAGTTGTAAAAAAATGTGTCCAAACTTCAAATGATTTATTATCATTATTATTTATTTAGAACAATTTGTTAATATATATATAATATTCCAGTGAGCGTTGTCTGCATCTAGCTTTGTAAAGTGTAACCACACTTGCGACCGTTTTTGGCTTGCCATTGCCCCGACTGCTTTGTTGTTGTCGAATCCTAGGTAAGCGTGTATTGTGCGCGTGAACGTTGACGTGAACATGCGGCACACTTCAAAGGTTTCGTTTCGCGGTAAACAAAACGTTGACGTTATCAGACAAAAAGAAAAAAAATGTATTACTACCGAAATGTGGCACTGGTGGATCTCACGTGAATCGGTACTCGGTAGTACCGACGTGATTCGGTCGCTACCCTTAAAAGTACCAGATTCGGTACCCATCCCTACTATTTCCAGTCCAGGGCAAGTCGAGGAATATCAGGGAACTTTACGAATGGGTCTACAGTGTTTCTCCTGAAAATAAATTCAACAGCAATGCTGTGCTGCGCACTCTGCCGGAATCCATATTTGTGCGTGCGCACGTTCCGCCGGAATCCATATTGGTGCATGCTGCCGGAGAAATAACTTAAAGGGGACATGCATTATAAATGGCTTTTTTCTGTGTTTAGCATGTTTTTATAGTAATACGGGTTAGTATCAATGGGTCTGTGTCTCTAATTACCATATTGACTCATCAGTCTAGTCTCAAGTTCACAAGATCCTCCCTCACTCAACTAAGCTGTTCTGATTTGACAGTTTTGCTGACGTTAATATAGCACTGATTTGCATAACTAACTCTATGGTTGACAGCGACAGCAAACAGAGCGAGGCAGATAGTGTAACCCGACACTTCCTCAAACAGAAAGAGGCAGACAACAAGCGAGTGAGAGAGAGAGAGAGAGAGGGAGAGAGAGAGAGAGGGAGAGAGAGAGAGAGAGAGAGGAGCTTCTGTGGGGGAAACAAACCGCTCGCGATAAAGCAGCAGTAGCACATACTCATTTACACACCCTGGGCTGGACCTCGCGCGGGGAAGCAGCAGTAGCACATACTCATTTACATAGTGCTTATGGGCGGAGCCAGGCCAACACAGCCTGAAATCCAAAGTGAGAAAAATTTGGCTTTTGAGTACTTGATTAGAAATATAAAACAGATGTGTTCAATAGACTCACAGGAATTGTGTAAAGTTGCCCAAATAGTGCTAGGAATAGCAATGCATGTCCCCTTTAAAACGTCCTTAGAATTGTTCGAGATTCATGTTCATGTTCATGGAGTCATGTCCGTGTGAATTTGTTAGGATGTTTTTGGTGTGTCCGCTGACACTAGTGCTCTGGAGGCCCAGGTAGCTGCATATTTGTACACTGCAAAAAAAAGAAATCTTATCAAGTGAAAATATCTTGTAATTTTCCAATATTGAGTAGAATTATCTTATTCCACAGATAATTTTGCGTATTTCTTTCTTGATTTTGGTCAATTTAATCTTGTTTTAAGAAAATGTTAAAAACAAGTCTTAAAACAAGATTAAATTGACCAAAATCAGAAAAAAAGTTAAATTATCTGCCAGTGGGATAAGATAATTCAAGATAATTCTACTCAATATAGACTTACTGTACCAAATACAAGATATGTTCACTTGATAAGATAATTTTTTTTGCAGTGTAGTTGTAATCAAAGTAAATGTCAAGATTAATGACATGCCTCAACACTTGTACACTATTTGTATTGAACATAGATATAGATGATTTAATAGATAATATAAATACTAACTGTCTAACATACACAAATCATAACACTACAACATCACTTTACACCTAAGAAGTCTCAGTGGCATAGGCTACATTCTGCCTTAGAGCATTTCATTTTCCTGGGCTTTTGAAAGCAAAGCTCCAGGGCTCTTTGGTAGGGGAATTCACTGGTAGGGGGCCCATTGATGCTGAGACGCATACAAGCGGCCAGATGGTCTCCCTGCAGCCTTTTCCTCAGGTCACTTTTTTACATTAACCATTTGGTTGCCGAAAACATAGAACTACGTTTCTGTCGCCCGATCATTGAGTGCCGGAAACGTAGATCTAAGTTTTTCTCACAGTATTTATTTTATTCGCTATTGCCATTCATGATTCAATATGAATTATACTCATACTGTTCTGAGTGTCTGAGCTGGCAGACTGTCTTATACCGCCCTCTAACGCCTTCGGCCATTATTGCACCCCGTTAGAAACGGGTTAGTTTATTTTCTCTACCGCGCTGCGGCGTGGGGGTGGGTCCTAAACACTCCGGCAAAACACACGCTTGTAGGGATGGTTTGGACTACTGACCCCGCCCGCCCGTTGAAGTGCAATGCCCAACAACGTCGGAGACAGAATTGCTGTGGATAACTGGAATGGCGATGAGATAATTGGATTAATTTTTTTTGCATTACATTAGAGAACAGGTAAGGACACTATATGAAAGCTTGCGTTGATCTGATATTTATTTCTACCGCGATTGACGCTATCTGTGTGAAATGTGTATGGCTGTTTGCCGTTGGGTTGCAGGAGGGGGGATAGGGGGCGCGCCGGTCTAAACCACATTGCATGCGTGCACGAGGAAGGATAATAATGATGGTCTAGCGTTGATTTCAGGAAGATCCGATAATCAGGCCGAAAAATTACAACTTGTTTATTGAATTACACAAAAACGCTGTTTTAGCGTCTTTTCCCTGGAATTACTCCGAAGCAACCAAACTATATTCATGTTTTTTGCACGTTGACCAGAAGCAACTCACTGAGACTCGACGGCTATAATATAAAATATAGGTTTAGCTCTACAAACTACAACTACGTTTACCTGGGGTTAATGGACGGCAAGGAAGGGGCCACTTCCCGGAAGGGGCGTGGCACTCAATGTGTTAAGCACCCCCCACAGCCCAAATGAAATGATACATTTTTTTATAAAAATAAGTACATTTTTAATTTTTTTTTTTTTTTTGTAATTTAAAAAAAATTATCTAGTTCATAGCAGCGGTGGTCTTAATTCAGCAGCGGCGCAGCATATAAGGGAAACACTGGGTCTTATCCCTTTTTAGAATGACATAAACAAGCCACACTAATATCCATTTAATGATGTAAACAAACCAAGCTGTTTATCCCTTTAGAACAACATAAACAAACCACACTGTTATCCCTTTAGAATTACATAAACAAGCCACACTGTTTATCCCTTTAGAAAGAACAACCTAAACTACAGCTGTTCAAAACCTAAAGAAAATCTAATAGTAATTTCATCAACTAATCGACAAACTTATTTTACAATTGTTAACACCCCCCCCCACACACAAACACACTTTATTGTCCATGTGCAAATGCAGTCAAGTGCGTCTTTAAAATGTATGATTAATTCACTGAAATGTGCTCATTATCTTGCAGGAAATAAGTAATTCAGCAAAAAGTTTGGGGAAAGCGAACAACAACAACTTAACTTAAATAAATAATAAAGTCTCCAAGACCCTAAGTCTCGGTAGACTAAGACCCTAACGACCAATTATGGGTAATTGACTAAGAGATGGCAGCCTTGTTCCCCCCTCAGCTGTTCCTCCTCGTCAGTCTTTGATGTTTGACCTCTTTCCCCCACACCTCCTCTGGCCCTGCCCATCAAACCAGCTCCACTAAAGCCTTCTGTATCATGGGACACAAACGCCACAATGTCCCCATTCAAAAAAAAAAAAATACTGATATTTCCCCCTCAGGGAAACATTCTTCTGGTCTTTTTCGGCATTCACCTCAGCTAATAAATCACGTAATACATATGCGTTGCAAATTCCGTTTGGGACCAACACAGTGAATTAGAGGGCTTAGAAAGAAGGGGACGCATTGTGTGGTTCTCTCTCTCTCTCTCTCTCTTTAGGAGAGTTCTGTAGTATCTCTATGAGCACCACACACACAGTCAGTGCAGATGAAAGGCAGCGTGGACCTTTCACCCTCTCACCCACTGCCATTAATCTGACGGGTTACCCCTCCTTTGTTTACTCAGCTGACCCACTGCTGTCTGTCAGCCGGGCTATAGTGGTGTGGTGTGGCTAGAGACACTTTCACACACACACGCACACGCACACACACTCAGACAACTACATTCAGAGGCCATGACCACCTACCTGTCAAATCTGGCGCTTGGGCGAAGTTCTAGGAGATTGGCGTTTCGTGCCAAAAGCCAGTGGTGTAAAGTTACCATGCGAACAGTGACATTCCTTCCTCATCAGGGCCTGGCACTCCCGGGGGGAATAGAGGCTCTATCAGGGCTGCTACCTTCAAAACCCTCCTTAAGATTTCAGTAAAAAAAACACTATCTGCATTTACTGTGATCTAAGGCTAAGATCACTATCTAGGTGTGTGTATTTCTGTGTCTATGATGTTCACATGATCCCGATCAGACGCATGTGTGTGATGACAAGCGACAAGCTCAACTTTCAAAATAGAGGTTTGAATGACACGGTTGATGTTCTGTTATCGCTTTCAAAGCAGCTCCCTTATGGCTCTCTGTTCCTCTATCTGTATCCCTCTGCATGCTTCTCCTCCCGCTCCTTTGCATCTCTTCTCCATCTTCCACGCATCCATTATTTTCACTTCCCCCTTAAATATATCTTAAGGTGCTATGAAGTCTTCCTATCTATCCCATCCTATCTAGTGTTTTGACACGCACACAGGCACTCGCGCACTCGCACACACACTCACAGGACAGTTAACATCAGTATAGACACACACTTTCTCCTATATTTATCTCTCTATCTAAGTCCCTTCTCCCCACAGTGCTGTTCTTCATTAGCTGGTGAGTGTGTGCTTCAGGGCTCTCTCTCTCTCTGTTTCTGCCCCTCTCTCTCACTCTCACTCTCACTCTCTCTCCTCACTCTCTCTCCTCACTCTCTCCTCACTCTCTCTCCTCTGTTTCTCTCCCTCACTCTCTCTGTCTCTGTTTGTCTCTGTTTCTCTCTCTGTTTCTGTCTCCTCTCTGTTCCTCTCTCTCTCTCTCTCTCTCTCTCTCTCTCTCTCTCTCTCTCTCTCTCTCTCTCTCTCAGAGATAGTGATGTGAGGGGCTGGTAGTGTGACACCTTGTGGACAGGGGACTAATGACCTACCCTCTGATATGTCTGCCCCCCCCTCCCAGCGTCCCGGGTGGCCCTTGTGCATGCGGTGACAGTGGCGCCACATTGCCGCAGTGATGGGTAGATGGAGAGACAGACCTCAGCTGCTCTTAATGGACTATTGTTGGTCACTGGAGTGCATTTTGAGCATTGTGTGGTCTATAATATGGCTGTGTATTATTTCTTTTATCATTTTTCTCTTTTATTTATCGACGATGTGCATTTACATTAATCATTGTCACACGAAAACATGTTTGCACCAGATTTAATTTCCATCTGTAGTCTATTGGCAAGGATCTGGTGATATGATACGTATCATAATAAAGGGGCTACGATTTGATATTGCGATACTGCAAGCAAGACGATATATAGAGCAATTTCCTTTTGAATACCATTTTAGGGAAACTGTCATAGCACCTCCGTATGCATAAAATCTGTCATGAAGTGGTGTTATTATGATAGACAGAGTGGGCATGCTCTCCTCTGACATCACCAAGGTGGCATCCTTCATTGGCTTGAGTCAGCCTGGCACAGTGTGAAGATATCCTTTTAACTCGTTCTAACCTCTGCTGAAAGGAGCACTGCACTGCATTAGGGATGGGTACCGAATCCGGTACTTTTAAGGGTATCGACCGAATCACGTCGGTACAGAGTACCGATTCACGTGAGATCCACCGGCAGGCTCGGATTGGCCATCGGGAGCACCAGGAGTTTTCCCGGTGGCTTGGCCTGCACAGATAAAAAATAAAATTATATAAACTTATTATTATTTTTTTTAAATAATTTTTTAATTTTTTTTGCCCGGCCATTGTTTCTAGTTGTGGCGGCGCGATAGTTAGATAACCTAGGTGGGTGGGGAACAACCCGGATTTCACTGTCTGCGTCAGAGTTGGAGAACTATCTCTCTTGACTCTCTCCCTCTCGCACACACAAATGGAGCCGTGCTGCCGCTTGTGATTGGTGGAGGCGGAACCAGGCGATACAACTGATTGACAGCGGAGGCGGCGAATGGAATGGCAGATGGCACTCAGATGCAGAATAACAGCCAGGCAGTGAGCCAGGTAGTGAGGGACTCTGGAGAGATCTGATACAGTAGAGCGAAAGTCAATTAACGTTGATGTCAGTTGATGACAGTGGAAGAAAGAGAAAGGGTGGATGAGAGAGGGATAAAACACAGAAAAAGCTAAATCCGGCAACATTTATCAAATGTTTTCTTGCACCAAGGTCAAGGAACCAGCAGGTTAGTCGGTGATAAAAATAAACATGTGGATGTTAGCTAGCTAACGTTACCATGCAATGCATCATCTCCCCTGTCAAAAGCCCAATGTTAAATCTGCCAAGAAACAAATAAATTATTTAACCCTTGTGTCTGAAAACTAAGGTGTTATACTCTTACCATATTAGGGGACTAAATTGAAAAACACTATAAAAAGATTATATGTTGAAATAATTTTCCACTTTCTTTTCCATAAATATTTTATTCAACTTCAGATTAAAAATGAAATACTCCCACTTTTCTGAAAGGAGTTGTTCAAGTCAAGTCAAGTCAAGTCAAGAGTTTTAATTGTCACGGCATACAGGTATACAATGAAATGCGGCTGGTCTTGCCCGCGACGATGTGCAATACAGTGGTACAACATATAATAGAATCCAATAAAAATACAGTGGTACAACATATAATAGAATCCAATAAAAACAACAGTGCAATAAACAGGTAACATGGTGTGCCATCTCGGTATCTGTACATAGTATTTACAGAGCATATAGGACGGACATGCTAGGTAGCTTTAGTAGTGCAATACACTGTTCCTGTTGTTATACTAATTTAAAGTGGCCTTTCCTCTGGCCATAAGTGTGCGTGTGTGCGGCATGAGTGTTAAAGTGGCTGCTAGTGTGTGAGCGTGCTCAGCGTGCGTGTTGTGTATGTGCTTGTGTGTGCTTGTGTGTGGATAGTTCAGTTTCTGTGTCTCTCAATGTTCATTGTTCAAGGCTCTGATGGCCTGGGGGAAGAAGCTTAGCCTAAGCCTCTCCGTCCTAGTAGCTGGGGTTCGCAGGCGTCTGCCTGACCTCAGCAGCTGGAACAGGCTGTTATTGGGGTGGTGGGGGTCTTTCATTATCCTGCAGGCTCTGGATTTGCACCTCTTGTTGTATAGAGCCTGCAGGGGAGGTAGCGCAATACCCGTGGTACGCTCGGCTGAGCGCACCACTCTCTGTAGGGCCTTCTTGTCCTGTGCCGTGCTGTTCCCATACCAGGCAGTGATGTTTCCGTTCAAGATGCTCTCTACAGCTCCTGAGTAGAAGGACTGGAGTATCTTCCCCGATACTCTGAACTTCCTTAACTGTCTCAGGTGGTAGAGGCGCTGCTTCGCTTTCTTTACTACTGTGTCTATGTGTGTTGACCATGTCAGATCCTCTGAGATGTGGACCCCCAGGTACTTGAAGCTGCTCACCCTGTCCACGGTAGCCCCGTTAATCATCAGTGGTGTGTGTGTCTCCTGCTTGTTAAATCTGACATTACAAAAAACAATATGTGGTGGGTATGATCGGGGCTGAAGTTGAATAAACAATTTATGAAAGAGAAAGTCAAAATAATTCCAAGATAATTCAAAGATTACACACCTTTGCCACATATATTGGCACTGCAAAGTTATCAAAAAATAAGAATCTGATCAGACACAAGGGTTAAGTTGTTGTTCCCTTTCTAATTTCCTCAAAAACATCTAGTCTAGTTAATGTGATCAATATTATTTGACAATTGATGCTTTTTGTTGGAAATTTCAGTCAGTGAGCTCATACTTTGAGCTCATAATTTTATAGTTAAAATTATTGAGACAACGCAATCTTCTGTCTTCGTTGTGCATGCATGCGTGTGCTCACCACACGCGATACATGTGTCACAGTGTCACACTATTCTGGCAGTGGCTACTGTTATTATAGTATTGTTAATGAAAGGTCTGTTATTTAATGTTTGTGTAAAGGGCTATTTTAACTGTTGATGGGTAGTGCATCAGTAAAGTGAATATGGTATTGTGCTCTTGCTCTGTTTGAATAGGTGGAGAGAGTGGTTAACTGTATTATAATAGTAAATAAAAAAATATGTTGTGCTCTTGCTTTTTTCTTTTTGAAGGTGGAGAGAGTAGCATTGCTAGTGCCACAACAGTTTTATTTGAGGTTCATAACAGTACATTGTACTAAGCAATTGTTGGCTCATTAGTTTGTGATTCACATGCACTAAAATTCACCAGAATGCAGGAAATTAAGTCTTTGTAACAAAAGATTTCCTGGTGGGGGACCCCCAGACCCCCCGCTTAAAAAGTGGCCTGACTGGGGCTATATTTTGCGCTATATCTCCCGGTATGAATTATTTTCCCAGTCCGGCCCTGTCCACCGGTGCCACATTTTGGTAATGCAAAAAAAAAGTTAAGTTCGATGACGTCAACGTTTAATTTACCACGAAACAAAACCTATGAAGTGTGCCGCAAGTTCATGTCAACGTTCACACACACAATACACGCTTACCTAGGATTTGACTTGATTCAACAACAAAGCAATGGCAAGCAAGCAATGGCAAGCCGAAAACGGTCGCAAGTGTGGTTACACTTTACAAAGCTAGATGCAGACAACGCTCACTGCAATATTATATATATATTAACAAATTGTTCTAAATAAATAATAATGATAATAAATCATTTCAAGTTTGGACAAATTATTTTACAACTGAGCTAGGTAGATTAAATTTGTTGAGACTAAAGTACCGAAAAAAAGGTACCATTGGATACCGGTATCGGTTCAAATGTGAACGGTACCCAACCCTAGTGTGTGTACTGTATGTACAGCCCAATATATCAGTTGAGTGATATTATTGGTTGGTCGACAAGTAATATACTATTTACTATACTATAGTATGGTTCAACTCTTTGATTTTTGATTTGAGGGATCCTTGTTAAAATTGTCTATGAATATCAGCCGATATATCGATATTTTATTTTCTTTAACCCCCAAATAGCGTCATCAGCATTGGCCTCAAACATCCTGTGTGTGTGTGTGTGTGTGTGTGTGTGTAATACGTATTTGTGTGTCCTGTGAGTGGCTGGCGTGCGTGTGCACTTCTTCATGTGTGTCCACCACCTGTCACTTAATTTGTCTTTCTTCAACCCCGTCATTGGGCTCCAACTCTGGGGAATATTACATGTAATTGTCCCCTGATCCATAGGATCTTATCTCCATCCCCTCCAGGCTGCTCATCATCCACAGTGCGCTCTGTGCCATACTACTACCAAGTTGATGATGTCACCACCACGTGTCTCTCCTGTTAACACATCTGGATGAGGACATATTATTCTCCAGCCCTGTCGCTCGCTGATCTCTCCCCGTGGACTTTTTTTTATTAAAGTGAAACCTCTGGCCCCTCCATGTGCTTTTGTTCGCTTAAGACGAGGACCTCAGTGTTTAGTTTGAAACTGAGACGGTTGCTTTGGCAAAATGCCCTTGTGGAGTTGACCCTAGTGGAGTTGACCCTATAGTGGAGTTGACCCTATAGTGGAGTTGACCCTAGTGGAGTTAGTGGAGTTGACCCTAGTGGAGTTAGTGGAGTTGACCCTGGTGGTCATGGAGTTAGTGGAGTTGACCCTGGTGGAGTTAGTGGAGTTGACCCTGGTGGAGTTGACCCTGGTGGTCGTGGAGTTAGTGCAGTTGACCCTGGTGGAGTTAGTGGAGTTGACCCTGGTGGAGTTAGTCGAGTTGACCCTATAGTGGAGTTAGTGGAGTTGACCCTAGTGGAATTAGTGGAGTTGACCCTAGTGGAGTTAGTGGAGTTGACCCTGGTGGAATTAGTGGAGTTGACCCTAGTGGAGTTAGTGGAGTTGACCCTAGTGGAGTTAGTGGAGTTGACCCTAGTGGAGTTAGTGGAGTTGACCCTAGTGGAGTTAGTAGAGTTGACCCTAGTGGAGTTGACCCTAGTGGAGTTAGTGGAGTTGACCCTAGTGGAGTTAGGGGAGTTGACCCACAGCAGAAGTGGAAAGAACGGGCTGCTGGTTTCCTATCAGGTGCACGACACCACGTTCTGCTGACCAAGTACTTCCTTTTGAGCACTCGCTGATATAATTCAGATTCATATATTCCAATATAATATAAATAAACTAAAATATAAATAGCATAGAATAAAATAAAATAAGATAAAATAACAGCAAGATGACTATACAATTCTAACAAAGTGTGAATGCAGGAAGCAGATAGTACCGATACGAGGACTTGAGATTGAACATGTCTGACATCTTCTCTAGGAAATTGTGTGCGTGTGTTTCTACAGACAGTTAAATGTTTTAATCAAACCAAACACCAACCTCCACTTTTTCTTTTTTCGAATATACATGTAATTCATACATAATGTAGATTATTATCTAGATTGTTCTAGAACAGGGGTTCTCAAACTTTTTTATACCACAACCCCATTTTAATTTCAGATTTCTTTTGGCGACCCCACACTTAATGTATCGCGTAATTTCAACATGGAATTAAGGAATATAAAAATAAAAGCACACATTGTTGAACTTGATCATGCATATTTATTAGGACATTTTATTACAGCACTATGTTATCAATCCACATTTATAAAACGCCATATTTAGCCAAAATATGTTGCCAGAACATTAACTCATTCAGCGCTAGGGTCGTTGTTTACCTTCTGGGTAGAAGGCCAGCACTCTGTTCAATGGGGAGAAAGCCAAACTTGCGAGTGCTTAAAATATATGAAATATTATAGCTATGGATCTAATAACACCGTCGATTGTCAGTGAGTTGCTTCTGGTCAACATGCAAAAAAAATATTTTTTTCATCCGTACATTTCCGTTTTATACCATTTTGAATATGAGTATAGTTTGGGTGATTCTTAGTAATCCCAGGAAAAGACGCAAAAATAGCCCTTTAGTGAAATCCAGTTATCACGTTGTCATTTTTCGCCTGATTATCGAATCTTCCTGAAATCAACGCTAGATTAGGGCTAGGCGATATGGCCAAAAATGATATCGTGATACCGATATTGATAACAATAAAAAAACTCGATACAAAAAAAAATCTGATATATAATTTTTTTTATTTTAAACAGATGTATGTTTATTTTGCAGCAATTCTTTGTTGTTGCCGCCATTTTTAGTGTTACATCCCCTCACACTCCAGTTCTCAGGCTGCAGCTGGTTTGAAAGCGAAAGTAAACCAGCTTCTCTGCTGGCTGTGGCTCCAGGGGAGTTGAACAGTTCTGGCTCTGCTAGTTTCTTTTCTATCTTTTGGCGCTTTTTTGGTGGACAAACCACCGCACATGTGCACCGTGACTCATGACTGGAGACTAGCTCTGCTAGCACACATAGCCTACTGTGTACAGACTGTTTCAAACTGTATTTTAAATTAGAAAGCAAACAAAATAAAAGAGAAAAATAAATCTCAATTTGGTCAGTATTGTCATTTGGACAAGCAAAGCCATTACTTTAAGTTGCAGGCAAGAAAGACAAGTCTGTCCACTGTCTCTGGTTTTAAAACTGCCCTGTTGCAGGTAAAAAAATAAATAAAAAAAAGCGATATATATTTTAAATTTATTTTCTCTATCGATTATTAAAATATATCACGATAATTATCATTATCGTTATATCGCTCAGCCCTGCGCTAGATTATCGTTATTATCCTTCCTCATGCACGCATTAAATGGGGTTGTAGCGGGGCGCTCCCCCCCCCCCCCCCCCGCCACCAACGGTACACACACACACACACACACACACAGACAGACGGCTTCGATCGCGGGAGAAAAAAATATCAGATCAACATAGGATTGGATATCTAGTGTATTTACCTTGTCTCTGATGTAATGCAAAAAAAATAATCCAATTATCTGATCGCCATTCCAAGTACTGGTCACGGAGGTCCGTCCCACGTTGTCCGGCATTGCATATGAACGGGGGGGGGGGGGGGCTAGTTGATGCATCTTTGTAAGCGCTCGTCCTGCCGGAGTATTTAAACCCCGCCCGCACGGCTCAGCTCGGCCCAGAAAACAAACTACATCGTTTCAAATGGAGTGCAATAGCGGCCGAAGGCGTTAGAGGGCGGTATTGACCGTCTACCAGCTCAGACACATTCAGAGCAGTATGCACAGCCTGCCCCGATGAGAAATAACGATTAAAACCCGACTTTTCTCGTGATTGGCGCTCAAACGATGGCGAGTTAACCCGACTTTTCTCGTCAATGGCGCCCAATGAGTTAAAATGTTTATTTATTTATTATTATAATTTTTTTTACTTGCCAATGCAAGACCCCACTGTCACCTACCCGCGACCACTTGTGACCCGTAGTTTGAGAACCGCTGTTCTAGAACTTACTTTTTGCTGTCTGTGATATTGAGTATTTTAACCTGGTATTGGGCTGATACCCGATACTTGTACTTGCACCTCTAGAACCACGTAATACCAGTGTATTAAGAGCCTTGCTGGGGGGGAGCCTGGAGAGTGGAAGAGAGAGCCTTGCACAGTAATATACTTTCCCACGCTCGTCATTCCCCCCCCCCCCCCCCCATGCACTTGATTGACAGCTGCTTATTGAGTGATACACATGCAGATAAGAATGTGGGAAAGCATAGCAGAAAATATTTTTCACAGATGAAATTTCGGTTATAGTAAAACATGTAGTTTGATGAGTCGTTATGAAGCCTTTTTGTGATATACACACCGAGACGGACAGGCGGACATTGTGTAGACGCACAAGCGCACACACGCACGCGCACACACACACACACACACACACACACACACACACACACACACACACACACACACACACACACACACACGCACATCTGGAAGAAGTTCGCTAGCCTGAGAATCCTCATCTCTCTCATCCTCCTCTTCTCTCATCTTCCCCTCATTCTCCTCTTCTCTCTTATCTTCCCCTCCCATCCTCTTCTCTCTCATCTTCCTCTCATCCTCCTCTTCTCTCATCTTCCCCTCCCATCCCACTCTTCTCTATCATCTCCCCCATCCTCTTCTTCTCTCATCTCCCCCCATCCTCTTCTTCTCTCTCATCTTCCTCTCATCCTCCTCTTCTCTCATCTTCCCCTCCCATCCCCCTCTTCTCTATCATCTCCCCCATCCTCTTCTTCTCATCTCCCTCCCATCTTCTTCTTAGCTCTCATCCTCTTCTTCTCTCATCCTCCTCTTCTCTCTCATCTTCCTCTCATCCTCTTCTCTTTCATCTTCCCCTCTCATCCTCTTCTTCTATCTCATCTTCCCCTCCCATCCTCTTCTACTCTCTCATCTTCCCCTCTCATCCTCTTCTTCTCTCTCATCTTCCCCTCTCATCCTCTTCTTCTCTCTCATCTTCCTCTCATCCTCTTCTTCTCTCATCTTCCCCTCTCATCCTCTTCTTCTCTCATCTTCCCCTCTCATCCTCTCCTTCTCTCTCATCTTCCCCTCCCATCCTCTTCTACTCTCTCATCTTCCCCTCTCATCCTCTTCTTCTCTCTCATCTTCCCCTCTCATCCTCTTCTTCTCTCTCATCTTCCTCTCATCCTCTTCTTCTCTCATCTTCCCCTCTCATCCTCTTCTTCTCTCATCTTCCCCTCTCATCCCCTTCTTCTATCTCATCTTCCCCTCTCATCCTCTTCTTCTCTCTCATCTTCCCCTCTCATCCTCTTCTTCTCTCTCATCTTCCTCTCATCCTCTTCTTCTCTCATCTTCCCCTCTCATCCTCTTCTTCTCTCTCATCTTCCCCTCTCATCCTCTTCTTCTCTCTCATCTTCCCCTCTCATCCTCTTCTTCTATCTCATCTTCCCCCCCATCCTCTTTTTCTCTCTCATCTTCCCCTCTCATCCTCTTCTTCTCTCTCCTCTTCTCTCTCATCCTCCTCTTCTCTCTCATCTCCCTCTCACCCCCCTCTTCTCTCTTATCGTCCCCTCCCCTCCCATCCTCCTCTTCTTCTCTTATCTTCCCCTCCCGTCCTCTTTTTCTCTCTCATCTTCCCCTCCCATCCTCATTCTCTCTCATCCTCCTCTTCTCTCTCAACTTCCTCTCATCCTCCTCTTCCCTCATCTTCCCCTCCCATCCTCTTCTTCTCTCATCCTCTTCTTCTCTCATCTCCCTCCCATCCTCTTCTTCTCTCTCATCCTCTTCTTCTCTCATCTCCCTCCCATCCTCCTCTTCTCTCTCATCTCCCTCTCATCCTCTTCTTCTCTCTCATCTTCCTCCCATCCTCTTCTCTTCTCTTCCCCTCTCACCCTCTTCTTCTCTCTCATCTCTCTCATCCTCTTCTTCTCGCTCATCTCCCTCTTCTTCTCTCTCATCCTCTTCTTCTATCTCATCTTCCCCTCCCATCCTCTTTTTCTCTCTCATCTTCCCCTCTCATCCTCTTCTTCTCTCTCCTCTTCTCTCTCATCCTCCTCTTCTCTCTCATCTCCCTCTCACCCCCCTCTTCTCTCTTATCTTCCCCTCCCCTCCCATCCTCCTCTTCTCTTATCTTCCCCTCCCATCCTCTTCTTCTCTCTCATCCTCTTCTTCTCTCATCTCCCTTCCATCCTCCTCTTCTCTCTCATCTCCCTCTCATCCTCTTCTTCTCTCTCATCTTCCTCCCATCCTCTTCTCTTATCTTCCCCTCTCATCCTCTTCTTCTCTCTCATCTCTCTCATCCTCTTCTTCTCGCTCATCTCCCTCTTCTTCTCTCTCATCTCTCTCATCCTCTTCTTCTCGCTCATCTCCCTCCCATCCTCTTCTCTGTTATCTTCCCCTCCCTCCCATCCTCCTCTTCTCTCATCTCCCTCCCATCCTCATTCTCTCTCATCTTCCGCTCATCCTCTTCTTCTCGCTCATCTCCCTCCCATCCTCTTCTTCTCGCTCATCTCCCTCCCATCCTCTTCTTCTCGCTCATCTCCCTCCCATCCTCTTCTTCTTTCTCATCTCCCTCCCATCCTCTTCTTCTCTCTCATCTTCCCCTCTCATCCTCTTCTTCTCTCTCCTCTTCTCTCTCATCCTCCTCTTCTCTCTCATCTCCCTCTCACCCCCCTCTTCTCTCTTATCGTCCCCTCCCCTCCCATCCTCCTCTTCTTCTCTTATCTTCCCCTCCCGTCCTCTTTTTCTCTCTCATCTTCCCCTCCCATCCTCATTCTCTCTCATCCTCCTCTTCTCTCTCAACTTCCTCTCATCCTCCTCTTCCCTCATCTTCCCCTCCCATCCTCTTCTTCTCTCATCCTCTTCTTCTCTCATCTCCCTCCCATCCTCTTCTTCTCTCTCATCCTCTTCTTCTCTCATCTCCCTCCCATCCTCCTCTTCTCTCTCATCTCCCTCTCATCCTCTTCTTCTCTCTCATCTTCCTCCCATCCTCTTCTCTTCTCTTCCCCTCTCACCCTCTTCTTCTCTCTCATCTCTCTCATCCTCTTCTTCTCGCTCATCTCCCTCTTCTTCTCTCTCATCCTCTTCTTCTATCTCATCTTCCCCTCCCATCCTCTTTTTCTCTCTCATCTTCCCCTCTCATCCTCTTCTTCTCTCTCCTCTTCTCTCTCATCCTCCTCTTCTCTCTCATCTCCCTCTCACCCCCCTCTTCTCTCTTATCTTCCCCTCCCCTCCCATCCTCCTCTTCTCTTATCTTCCCCTCCCATCCTCTTCTTCTCTCTCATCCTCTTCTTCTCTCATCTCCCTTCCATCCTCCTCTTCTCTCTCATCTCCCTCTCATCCTCTTCTTCTCTCTCATCTTCCTCCCATCCTCTTCTCTTATCTTCCCCTCTCATCCTCTTCTTCTCTCTCATCTCTCTCATCCTCTTCTTCTCGCTCATCTCCCTCTTCTTCTCTCTCATCTCTCTCATCCTCTTCTTCTCGCTCATCTCCCTCCCATCCTCTTCTCTGTTATCTTCCCCTCCCTCCCATCCTCCTCTTCTCTCATCTCCCTCCCATCCTCATTCTCTCTCATCTTCCGCTCATCCTCTTCTTCTCGCTCATCTCCCTCCCATCCTCTTCTTCTCGCTCATCTCCCTCCCATCCTCTTCTTCTCGCTCATCTCCCTCCCATCCTCTTCTTCTTTCTCATCTCCCTCCCATCCTCTTCTTCTCTCTCATCTTCCCCTCCCATCCTCTTCTTCTCTTATTTTCCCCTCCCATCCTCTTCTTCTCTTATCTTCCCCTCCCATCCTCTTCTTCTCTCTCATCTCCCTCTCATCCTCTTCTTCTCTCTCATCTCCCTCCCATCCTCTTCTTCTCATCTCCCTCTCATCCTCTTCTTCTCTCTCATCTCCCTCCCATCCTCTTCTCTTTTATTCCCCTCCCATCCCCCTCTTCTCTCATCTCCATCCCATCCTCATTATCTCTCATCTCCCTCTCATCCTCTTCTTCTCTCTCATCTTCCCCTCCTATCCTCCTCCTCTTCTCTCTCATCTTCCCCTTACATCCTCTTCTTCTCTTATCTTCCTCTCCCATCCTCCTCTTCATGTACACAGACTACTTCATGTTAATGTTGGGATTTGAGCCATAGTCGTGTTGGTCTCTGGTCAACACTACGGTTGTCACCATATGCAATTTTGATTAATTATTGTCAGAGGACAAATGACGGTTTCACTATTTATTATCCTTTTTAAGATGATACAAAACAAAGATGATGTATATAAAAGTAAATAAGAATCACTATCTTTTTGAATAAAAGAGTCACAGGCTGCAGGACTCTTTTTCTGCATTAGGATTGGTAAAGATGATCAATGGCAAAAAAGAGTAGCTTAGGGCAGGGGTTCTCAACCTTTCTGCTGCCAAGGCACCCCTGTGTTCAATAACATATTCCAGGGCACCCCTACATACGATAAAGACTTTTCCGGTCCGGTCTTTTTTGCTACAATGATGACAAAAGTGCTTGCTTTCAGAATAATGTTTATTTAAGAAACCGGGAAACACATTTGTGTGTATATGCAGGCTATATAATGCATTATTAGCAGGCGTTTCAGGTCTAAATAGCTTAGTACTGTTGACATTACACTGCTTGTAGTTAGAGATGTTCCGATACCATTTTTTCCTTTCCGATCCGATTCCGATACCTAAGCTTTGGGTATCGGCCGATACCGATATTTATCCGATACCAGTGCATACATAAAAAAAAAAAAAAAACGATATTATATAAATTTTTTATAAATATAATTTTTTTTTTTTTTTTTTAACAAATACTGTTTTATATATACTGTTTTTTAGTCATAACTAGAAAGTAATGGTATTTATTCAACAACAGGTGATTGTATAGATTTGTATTAGTATCATTAATCAATGAGTATGGGGTTTCAGCACTGCAGATATACCCTACTCCAATGATCCACACGGACATTATACGTTGCTGCACTCGCTACCCACTGGCTCTGCAGATATACCCTACTCAGTCTGTCTACAAGGCTCCGTTCAGTAGCAGTCGCATCTGTTGTGATTTTTGCACAATAAATATTCAACATTCTCTTTTGAGACTCCGCCTCAGACTCTTATCATTTGGCACTAAAAGCTAAACATTGTCGCCGATATGGCTGTCCGCAACATGTCATTAATTGTGTACGCGACGTGCAATTGTGCAATGACAACGTTACCGTTAGCTAGCATGAGCTACCGGTATATGGGAAGACCATAGAAGACTGTAACGTTACTGGTGACATTGTGATTTAACTTGGAATACTCCTTTGCCAACTTGCTGTACTTTGCTTGCAGGTCTGCAGCCATTATTGCTGGATTATATGAATAGCCCCAACTTTAGCCAAGGTAATGTTAAAGCTAGCTTTCGGTTAGCTGTTCAATGCTAATAGTAATAACACCAGCCACCAAGCGAACCCATGAGCTCTCCGTCAACACCGCTCTGTCGGGACGATGACATTTAAGAAAGTATCTGCTGTTAAAATGACAAATGGCATTGACACTTTAATCGATTAAGCACACGTTTGTTTTATAATGCTTACTCAACAGACCACAGTGTTGTTGATAAATTACGTCATATGGTATCGGAGCGCAGCATTAGAGGGTACTCGCCGATACCGATACCAGCATTTTAGCCAGTATCGGCGGCTTTTCCGATACTCGTATCGGTATCGGAACAACTCTACTTGTAGTAGTAAATCAAATAGCATATTTCTTTAAATAAAATTACAGAAAATTATCACTAAAGTGCCATCTGTTGCAGCTGCACTGTTCTCCATAAAAATTGCATATTTGGATAAGTTTGACCATTTCTCAAAAACAGAAAATATTTTTTTAAATACAGAAAAGGATCACCAAGTTACCATTTCTCAAAAAATATAAATAAATACAGAAAATAAGCACTCGTTCACTCAGTGGACATTTCTAGCTCAATGCGAGGTCTGCTGCTGCTGGCTAATAATACGGTCAATACGTGGGGAGATCTTTGACAAGGCAACACGCATGTCATCCTCAAGGCTCAACTTGGCCCTATATTTTGTTTTCAGAGCTGTCATGGATGAAAAGCCAGCTTCACACAGATATGTGGTGCTGAATGGTATCAACACCTTAACTGCTGCATCATGATATACTTGGTACTCAGCACCACACTCTGAAACTAGCTCTCCAGGTGTTATCAGATGAGATTTCAATGAGGGGGGGGGGGGGTGGTGATTTTTTTTTTTGATTTTTTTTGTCAAATCAGTTGTGCAATAGTCACTTTTGGTGAGTTGTTTCTATACAATTCAGTTATATGACATTTAGGTATGACACAGGACTACACAAGCATTTTTAGTATAGAAATGTGTCAACAGACTAAAGCAGGGAACCACAATATTTTGCATACGAATTATCCAGAATGTAATATCATAACTGTCTATTACTTTTCTTGCAATTGAGCCAATTTTCCTTAGGTACGGTTTTGAGGTGTGTGTTCAACAGAATGTAGTATCAAAAACACATTCACAAAAAGTATGGGTTACTGAATGCTGAACTGCACTATTATAATCACTAAGCCAGACCTTACCTGTGTCCCTGTATCACTTGTCTCTGCTGCCCTTTGATAAAAAAAACATCCCTATGTCCATTTTCCTTTTTTTTGGGCATATTTCAGTTAGTCACAGCAAAAGTCACCTAGTAAAAGTGAGATAATTGACAATATCAAAACATGCTAGGGCTGTACTGAATAGTTCGAAGCTTTGTTCATAATGTTGACATTCGAATTCTAAATCAACATACAAAATTGTAAACATTTTTTTTTTTTTTTTTTTTTAACATTTTTATTTGCCAAGGTATGGCGAGTGCCATACCTTGCCATACCAAATGGACGCCCCTGTGTGGAGGTCCTGGCTGGAGTCTGGTAGACTGGATGGAGGATTGGGATCCTGGCTGGAGTCTGGTAGACTGGAGGGAGGATTGGGATCCTGGCTGGAGTCTGGTAGACTGGAGGGAGGATTGGGATCCTGGCTGGAGTCTGGTAGACTGGATGGAGGATTGGGATCCTGGCTGGAGTCTGATAGACTGGAGGGAGGATTGGGATCCTGGCTGGAGTCTGGTAGACTGGAGGGAGGAGAGCCAGACATGCAGGCGGCAGGCGTCATGCCTCTGCGCTCCCAACAGCCGTGCCCCTCGTTCCTGGAAGCAGCAGGAAGACTGCCCACAGCCTCTGTGCTCTTGCAGCATTGGAGTTCCAACCGACTCCAGATCTGAGACGTCGGACCCCGACTCCAGCCTCAGTGGCCCAGCAGCCACAGCTACAGCCTCCCCGGCCAGAGCTGGAGTCCTACCCGGTGGGTGCCGGCTCCACAATGGTGATTCCCGACTCCGTCATTGCCAGCTGCACAGCCAGTTCCAGGGCCGTTGCCAGCGCAACTAGTTCTGGGGCCTCGCCCAGTGCCAGCCCCACGGCGGCGGAGTCTGGCCCCTGTAATCTGGCCCCCAGCAGCCCTTACAGTCTGCACCCCAGCTCCAGTGAGCCCAGAAGCCTGCAAGCTGGCCATCGCTGTCTGGGAGGCCGCTGCTCCAGCTACTGCAGCCCAGGAGGTTGCTGGAGAGAGACACGCCCGCTCACCTGCACACACAAACACCCTAAAATGTTCCTTCAGCACACCACTTGACATTCAAATGCATATGTTCAGCCCCTCCTCCCCCACAGTACACATTGCATTACCCAGTCCCCAGGCATTGTTGTTTCTCAGTGTCTTGACGGCGTGGAACACGTCCACCGAGCGCTGGTGCTGGAGCATCTCGCACACGATGCTGATGGCACAGAATGTCCCACTGCGACCCCCGCCGTTCAGGCATTGGACCACGGTACGTCCCTCTCCCCCGTCGTACTTCTCCTGCCACTTGTCCACCTGTCGGATGAGCTTGAGGAAGGAGCGCTTGGACATGGGCGTGTCTCTGTACATGGGCCAGCCCAGGAACTGGAAATGTTGCACCATCCTGTAGCCGTCCTGGTGCCGCGCTGCATTGTAGATGCGGAATATTCTACTGATGATGTCATCCTCCGGGTCAGCAGAGACAAACTCAACCTGGATGGGTCCGTGGCGGTGGACACCGTTCTCTGGCCAGTACTGTGGACACAACTGGGCAGGGTCCACATCATTGAGCATAGGGCTGGGCGATATGGCCAAAAATGATATCGCGTTAACGATATCGATAACAATATCATATCACTCGATATTCGATATTATCGATATTGTTATAAAATTTCAACAACAGATGTATGTTTATTTTGCAGCAATTCTTTGTCGTTGACGCCATCTTTAGTGTTAAATCCCCTCACACTCCAGTTCTCAGGCTGCAGCTGGTTTGAAAGCGAAAGTAAACCGGCTTCTCTGCTGGCTGTGGCTCCAGGGAAGTTGAACAGTTCTGTCTGCTGGCTGTGGCTCCAGGGAAGTTGAACAGTTCTGGCTCTGCTAGTTTCTTTTCTATCTTTTGGCGCTTTTTTGGTGGACAAACCACCGTGACTCGTAACTGGAGACTAGCTCTGCTAGCACACATAGCCTACTGTGTACAGACGGTTTTAAACTGTATTTTAAATTAGAAAGCAAACAAAATAAATGGACAAGAGAAAAATAAATCTCAATTTGGTCAGTATTGTCATTTGGACAAGCAAAGCCATTACTTTAAGTTGCAGGCAAGAAAGACAAGTCTGTCCACTGTCTCTGGTTTTAAAACTGCCCTGTTGCAGGTCACAAAAATAAATCAATCTATCTATTTTTTTACTTCGAAATTTTTTCTTTCCGATATAGATTATTAAAATATATCGCAATAATTATCGTTATCGGTATATCGCCCAGCCCTAATTGAGCATAACGATGGAGGTACAGTGGTAGTCCAGGACCAGCCTCCAGAAGTCCTTCACTGTGTTGCCTGTGTTGGGCAGCGGGTGCTGAGTCACTATGAAGGCAGAGGGCTGCTTGTAACTGTCCATGAGGGCAGCGTTGATGTAATTGGAGCTCTCCCCGTCGATGCTGATGAGGAGAGAGAGAGAGAGAGAGAGGTTTTGCAAATTGAATAACCATCTAATTTCTTTTTTAATATATATTCAAAATGCTCCCACACTGCTGTTTTAATGTACTTTTTTTGTCACATACCGTAATTCCTCTAATAGTGACCTGTATTCAATAAAAAAAAAACTACTCTCTATTAATGATCGGGTGCGCTGTTGAAATAAGCAATTATAAGCCGACCTCCTAATACAAGCCGGGTTACTAATATACGCGTGAGCGAACCTCCCCTTACTTCCGTATATGGAACACGGGTCGCGCGCAGCACGTAACACAACAGAGCAAGCATGGCTACCGGTACTAAACAGAGACAAAATTTTGACGTTAAGTTTAAAGAGGAAGTTTTGAGGTATGCGGCGGAGCATTTGGGAGAGAAAGCCACAAAGCACTTTAACATTGATTCCAGACAAATCCGATATTGGAAAAAACAAAGGAATGAGCTGAAAGCAGCTGACGGTAAAATAGCACGCATAACTGGAGGAGGGAGAAAAAAAGTGAGCGAGGAGATGGAGACACTACTTTCCGAGTGGATTTATGCGTTGCGCGACAAACGCAACCGTGTGTCGCGCAAAATGATACAAAGAAAAGCAATGGAAATCTACCCAACAGTGAGTGATGGAGGCAAGGCGTTTGTGGCCAGTAAAGGTGCGTCTCTACATTTCGTAGCTCCATTTCTGCAGATCCCTCTCTGATTGGCCACTGTTGCCCAATCGCGTGACGAGCTGTGTCTTTGCCCATTTCCGCGTCGAACAGCCTGCAAACTACCTGGCGTTCTATCGCCGTGCTAAGACAAACTCTAACCTTAACCAACTTCGAAAGAGTGCCTAAGCTTAACCGTCGAAAGAACTTGCCGTCACGCTCTAAGACAAACTAACCTTAACCAACTTCGAAAGAGTGCCTAAGCTTAACCAGTTTAGAAACAGGCGTGGGCCAATCAGAGAGGGGTCTGCAGAAATGGAGCTACGAAATGTAGAGACGCAGTAAAGGTTGGCTGGAGAAGTTTCTAAGTTTCTCTGTCTTTCTGTCTGTCTGTCTGTCTGTCTGTCTGTCTGTCTGTCTGTCTGTCTGTCTGTCTGTCTGTCTGTCTGTCTGTCTGTCTGTCTGTCTGTCTGTCTGTCTGTCTGTCTGTCTGTCTGTCTGTCTGTCTGTCTGTCTGTATTGTGAATGTAGTACCCCTCAGTTTAAGTTGTAATTTGCAGAAGTTAAATTGATCACTGTTGCACTGTTTTGTTCATGTAAGCTGCATTGATGATGTTATAGTTAATACTGTACCATATCTTTTATTTTAATTTTATTATTTGCAGCTGAACTTGACTGTTATTAGCCTAACTGTGTATAGGCCTATATACAGGTATTTGAATGGGCAATAAATAGGATGGACCACAGTATTGTGGTAGTCTACCTCAGTTGAAGTTATATTTAAAGTTAAATTGACACTGTTGTGTTGTTTTTATGGTATTTACTAGGGCTGTCTTAAATACTTCAAAGCTTCGTTCGATGGCACAAGCTTAGAACATTAAAAAAAAATAAAGAATTATTGTTTTTATCGTTTTCTGCAGTAATTCCTAGAACGTGAGTTATAGGCCTAAACTCATATATAGATTATCGATTGCCGTTTATTCCCTAGACACGCTATATTAAAAAATTCAACTGTATATGATCGTATACGTTATGCGTCATCATGCGCGGAGGAAAGGGGGGGGGGTAGTTTATAATTCCGTGATCGTCAGTAGTATGGGTGATATATTGATCAGATCGGTTTGCAGTGAAATGAATAAACAATTGGGCTGAAAATAACGTTAGCGTCCTCTTACCGTGCCTCAAAGAGACGGTGAAATATCCCAAGTATAGGACGTCGATGGATGGCGGGGAATGTGTTAATGTTTACCAAGAGAGTAAGCCTACCTCAGAATTGTTTATACCAGTATTGTGATTGCACTATTTTACTCAGGTAAAGTTACTTGATTTCACTTTGAAAACATTGAAATTACCATCTGTAATTGCACTGTTTACTATTTCATACAGTACTTGGTTTCAATAAATGAACCCAGTACATTTTACTGGGTTCAAACTGACACAAAATGTTGATTTATTCATTAT
This sequence comes from Notolepis coatsorum, assembly GCF_963971535.1. Classification (NCBI taxonomy): domain Eukaryota; kingdom Metazoa; phylum Chordata; class Actinopteri; order Aulopiformes; family Paralepididae; genus Notolepis; species Notolepis coatsorum. The sequence continues at coordinate 95,211,104 of NC_140172.1, read as the reverse complement.
GATCTGTTTGAAAATTTGAAATATAGGCCTCTCTCTTATACATGCCTCCTTTCAATAAAAGCCTGGTACCCGCTACCGTTGAAACAAATACAAGCCCGGGTCACTATTAGAGGAATTACGGTATATGGCTGCGATGACGGTTACTGGTGACATTTGCACAGCAGTTCTCTGCTCGTTAACAGTACTGGTCCTCCTCTGTTCGTTAACAGTACTGCTCCTCCTCTGCTCGTTAACACATTGTGCGCCAAGAACGGCGTAAATCGTTATTGCCCGCCATGCGTTGAACGCCAACAACGGCGTATCACGTGTTTGGGATCAATATTTTTTTTATTTTTTCGCCATGGCATTCATAATTCATCCAGCCTCCCTCCGGATCACAGCCGGACTCTGTTCTGATATTGCAATGCCTCAATACCGCCGCCTGGTGGATGGTCGGGCGAGTTACACTCACGCCAAACCGGAAGTGGCGATCGGTGCATCGAGGAAATTCCTCCGCCAGAGATATATTGTGGCATGGATCAATATACACACTCGAGTGCATTTGGATCACTTTCGAAACGCAATAATCGATATGATTTCGGCGTTTATTGCGTCATACAAACCGGAAATGGATCTAGCAGATCGACGTCAAATAATTGGGATATTTTTCCTCCAGTCTCATCGGCGAACGGTAAGAGGAAACTAACGTTACTTTCAGCTTGATTGTCCATTTCTTTGTTTGCAATCAGTCTGATCAATATATCAACTCATACTAAATAAAGCCGTTACTGACGATCAAGGAATTATAAATGCCCCTCCCTTTCCTTCATGCATGATGAAGCATAATGTATACCGATCATATACATTTGAATTTTTTAATATAGCGTGTATAGGAAAGAAACGCCAATCGATAATCTATCATATGCTTCAGGGCCTATAACTAGCGTTTTTGGAATTACAGCAGAAAAGCTTAAAAACATACTTATATTCTCGACGGTATAACACAACAATGTATGAATGAAAAAATAGAACGTTCCCACATCCGGAACGATAGATACCCGATGTTGAATGGGCCATAGTAATGCAGATATAGCTATAATATTTAAAAAGTTATAGCCCTGCAAAGAAGGTAAACATCTCCATAGGCTTACAGCGGTGGCAGAGAGGGCATAATGATGGGCAGGGCTTGACATTAAGGCTTGTCCTATTGTCCGGGACAAGTAAAAAAAATGGTCGGACAAGCATAATACAATTTAACTTGTCCGACTGGACAAGAAAAACAAAAAAAATATATATATATATATTCCCCAAACGAATAGTAACGTTATTCGATCTGATCAGAAAGTGCCTGTCTCACAGTGTCACACTGGAAACTCTCAATCTCTGTACGTCAATATCACTTGTCCTGGACAAACGGCGAGCGTCTTGTCTTCTGAGTGCTCGCTTAGTTGACACTGACAGTGGCACGAGACCGGCGAAAATATCAGAATGTTTAATAGAATGTTTAATAAATGTTGGTTGTTTTGTTGTTAACTGTTGATCTAATGTGCCTATTGTTAACACTTTAACTGCCAGAAGACGAGTTTAGGCGGCCTTCCCCGCCATGCTCAAGTTGCCGAAGACGCCGTAACTCGTCTTTGATATCAATATTTCAAAAATCTGTGATCGGAATCATATTTTCCATCCGCAGCCTTCACACACAGTTCAGAGCTCCTCTCAATCCTCTAGCGGTTCAAGAGCGCCATCTGGTGGCCGATCGGCAGAAGCGCCAAACAGGAAGTGATGTGGCTGAAGTGCTGTTCACCCATATTACTTCCGGCCACTCTCTATAGCTCCCGCGACTCCATCTTGACACAATACATAGCGATCCGTTCCCAATAACTCGATAAACAACATGATTTGGACGTATATACCATTATACAACATGGAAATGGACCGGGTATTTTTACATCCCATAATGGAAAACTGTCTACCCCACGCTGATCGCCCAACGGCCCGCGGAGACTGGGGTGAGTTTTAGCGTGTAATATTTCCGTGTTCGACACTAACTGCTATGATGAACATTTGACCCACATTAGATGAATGGTATAACGCTGCCCACGGAATTATAAACGCCCCCTCGCCCATCCGGTCAACATCAGATGACGTGTAGTAACTTCCAGAAGTCCGTCCAGTTGGATTTTTTTATATCGCGCCGATTGCTATCAAACTGTATTTGATCATCAATATAATGCATTTGGGGCTATAAAGCACGTTCTGGAGAAAGCTGCAGAAAGAGATGAAAACATACTTATACTTTAGATCATATTTTAGTATGAATATGTGAATGAAAAAGTTTAACGTTCATACACCCTGAACAATACATATAGGACATTGAATGGGCCCTAATAATGGCAATTTAGCAATCGAATTTAAAAAGTTATAGCCCTGCAAAGAAGGGGAACTTAGACAAATAGAGCTGGCAACCTATGGTATATCATGAATTTAGCCTTAGGCAATCAAAGTGTTAAAAGAAATAATTTCAAATAAAAATACAATTATTTATTTGAATGGTCTTATTTATGGCAATAACAACTATACCGTAATAACAACTATACAACTATAGGCGTAGACCAGGGTTTAACCCCTGGTCGTCAAGAGAGAGGGCAGATGAGAAAGATGAGCTGGTGCTGATGGGGAGTGAAGATGAGCTGGAGGTCTGATCATAAAGTATATACCCCCCACACACACAAATGCACACACACTGTGTTTAAGTTAATAAATCATAATAATTGTCCAAATCTCTTGTCGGTTTTATAAATTTTTTAACACTTTAATCACCGAAGACGCTGTTCAGCGTCTTTCCCCGCCATGCTTATTCTGCCGAAGACGCTGGACAGCGTCTTTGATATCAATATTTCAAAAATCTGTGATCGAAATCATATTTCTCCCCCGGAGACATTATATGTACTGGTGAGCCCCTCTCAACTCTCCAACGGTTCAAGAGCGCCATCTGGTGGCCGATCGGCGGATCGCCCAGGGCAGAAACAGGAAGTGGAAGCTGGTGCTCATTTCAATTCGGTCCGATCACTCGCTAATAGTCCCAGGACTCGAGCTGATCACAACGGATAGCAATCCGTTACCAATAACTCGATAAACTTCATGATTTGGACGTATATACTATTATACAACCTGGAAATGGATCGGATATTTCGACATCCCATAATAGAAAAATTTCTGTTCCACGCTCATCTCCCAACGGCGCGAGGAAGCTACGGTGAGTTTCAGCGTTATTTTTTAATGTCTTCGATACTAACTGCTCTAATGATCATATCACCCACACTAGATGAATGATATAACGTTGCCCACGGAATTATAAACGACCCCCCCCCCATCCGGTCAACATCAGATCATACGTAGTAACTCCTAGAAGCACGTCCAGTTGACATTTTTTATCTCGCACAGATTCCTACCAAACTGTATTTGATCATCAATATAATGCATTTAGGGCTATAAATCAAGTTCTGGAGAAAGCTGCAGAAAACGATAAAAACATACTTATACTATGTGAATGAAAAAGTATAACGTTGCTACACCCTGAACAATAGATATAGGACGTTCAATGGGCCATAGTAATGTCAATTTAGCAATACAATTTAAAAAGTTATAGCCCTGCAAAGAAGGGGAACTTCTCCATGTTAAATAGGGCTGGCGAGGGATGGTAAATTATGAATTTAACCCCGGTGATCAAAGTGTTAATAGGCCTTTATTTTCACAAGTACATTTCGGACAAATAAGTTTAGCTTTTGGACAAGTAAAATATCTGAGCCACTTGTCCAAAGGACAAGTGGCTCAAAAAGTTAATGTCGAGCCCTGATGGGCACAATGCATGGCGCCCAATGTGTTAACAGTACTGGTACTTACTCAGACTCTCACACCTACAACGTGGCAGAGTTTTCATCGCACTGTGACAGACTCTGGGGTGTTATGAGTTGTCACTAGATTTAACAAAATACACACAGCACACAGTAGAAGCAAGTTTAACAGCAGTTTTAATGCTGTTTAGGGGGAAAGGAGGGGGGTTAGTGTGATCGACAGCCAGTCCATAATCCTAGAGAAGCATCTTGGTCCGTTAGCAGGGTTCAGTCCACAGAGAGCGCTGATCCGGGAGAAGAGACGTCAGGCAAGCGGGACGTCGATGCACAGGCAGGTTCTCATACGTTCAGGGGATATAGCACACAGCAGGGTCCTCCTTACGAAAGCAGATAAACACTGCATGGGGTCACACAGACAATAATCTTTCCTCCTCCTCTTCTATTCTCTCTTACTCGCGTTCGGTCAGGTTTCGCCTCAGCTACTCCAACTAATTCTGTCACTCTGTCTCCATTTCCTATCTTCCTTGATGGTGTGGTGATTGCGCTCACCTGTCTCGGGCGTGTCTGGCACAGGTGCGCTTCATCTACGCTGATGCGCTCTGCTCTGCCGGGAGTTTCTCCGGAACTCCTAATATGGGCATATGCCCCACTACCTTGGCCGACACATAGCGGCCGTCTATTACCACGTCAGCCGGTCTGCCACATCACACACAAGCAAAGTGACTCACAAGGGGAGTTTTCAAGGGGCAATGTGGGAACGGTTTGGAAACTGAAATTTTGGGTAAACTAGTTAATCCCGACATCCCTAGTTGACACCCAGTATTTAGCAAAACATCCTCCTCGTCTTTTGGGAAGCAGCCCCTTCGCACGACAACAGCCCTAGTGCTCCATGCCATTCCCATGACACGGACTGCTCGTTTTTTTTTACCAACAAGCTTGATCTCGGGGCTCAGTGGTTTGTTTTGAATGGCCCCCATCTTTCCTCCCTTTGTCTCTGTTGGTCATTTACAGCAGTGTTGATCGTGAGGTTTTGGCTTGAGAGAGAGATGTATTCAATTGACTTGGCACCAGATTGGCCTGCGATTACGCGGCTTCTTTCAAGGGAGCTACTTGGAATTTAGGAGCCTTTTTTTCTCTCTCTCAAACGTGACGGTTGGATGGTAAATGTTGCATTTATCTCCCACTATTTCATGACAAACCCCCCTCTGCCTTCTATTTAGGGATGTGCATGACTGACCAAAATCATTTTCGAATAGTCTACTGTTCTTAACCGTTTCTGCGCCAATGACAAGTATACTCGTTATAGCCCGATACCGCCGCCTGGTGGTATTCGGCCGATGTTTTCTGCAGGAAGCTTGGCTCTGTGCGTCGGTGAATGTCGTCTGGGCGCAGGTATTTTGTAACCTGGATCTAGATAGTGGAGTCGAGTGCATTGAATCGCCTTCGAGACGCAAGAATCTATATGCTTTTGGAGCTTATGGCGTTGGCCAAACGGAAATACGATCTAGCAGATGGCAATCAAATAATAGGAATATTCTTTCTGCAGTATCATCGGCCAGAGGTAAGCGCAATCTAACGTTAATTCCAGCTTGATTATCCATTTATTTCATTGCAAACGATCTGATCAACGTATGCTGCTGTAATAACGAATGCCGCTATTGACAATCAATTAATCATAAACAACCCCCCCTCCCATTTCCTGCATGCAGGGGTGCAGTCGTAATATCAGAACTGCCTGTACGCTGTTTAAATTACGCCACGTGCGCGCATGCGCATACATGTTCCCTCGCGTGCGCACAGAACAGATGATTATTATACATAAATAGTAGAAAACATGTTTGTATAGGAAATTACTAGTTTTAGTTTAGTTTTTGTAAATATTGCCTTGAAATAGAGAAGCTGAAAAAGGTAGCAGGATGTAGCCTTCAATATATAAAGAAATTATATTGTCAACAGATATAGTTGAAAAACAAACAATGTTTTAAATGTAATTGTAGATAGATACAATATTATAGTTACAATTTCTTTAATTGAATTAACTTAAACTAGAAAAGTAAATACAAACTAAATTAACAATGTAACTTACAGTTTCTTTCTGAAGCATGTCTCATACTTCCAGTCGGGACCATTTGGTTCCACAGCTCAAGCAAACCCCCACCAATTGGTACAGGGCTTGTATTTTGGTTTTGCACTTCTCTTTCTTTGTTATGCTATTGGTATCCTATTATTATGCAAAGACTAGGTGATAGATACGTGCCAGGTACTTGGCGCATGGCGTGACAAGTCGAGTAAAAGTTGTGAACGCATTTTTGTGTGCATGCGCATGCACATCCGTGCGTGTACTTCTTTATTTTTAAAACTTTGTTTATTGAAGTTTTTTTCGTTGCAATATGAGATGAGCACAAGGTCAAATTGTACACATATATGCCAGACGTATTGCACATATCTACATATAAGTAGTCAAAATATAGGTCTGTTGAATGTAGACAATATACATATTGCACAAAGGTACATATAGTTAGTCAAAATATAGGTCTGTTGGATAAACAATATACCTATTGCACAAAGCTATGTATAAATAAACAAGATATAGGTCTGTTGAATGTAAATAATATACATGTTGCACATGGCTACGTATAAGTAGTCAAAGTATAGGTCTGTTGAATATATGGACTAAAGAGAGTACACCACAAAATAAATATAGATATTGTTTCGGACATACAGTCAATTAAACAGATATGTACAGCAGGAATAGAGGAATGGAACACATTATTATTATTATTTTTTTTTAAATGAGAAGGTAGACATCGGTTACATTTGCACAAGTAGATAGGTCACTCGACTGGACTGTGCTAGGTTAGGAGTGAGCATTATTTATGGGGGGTCGATTGAACCTTGTTCCCCAACATAGGTAAAGAAACGACCCCATGTTTTATAAAATCTAGCTGTAGAACCCCTTATGACACACCTTATTTTCTCCATCTTAAAGAAGTGCAACATATCCCTGAGCCACATAGAGTGAGATGGAGGAGTGGGTGACTTCCAATGCAGTAAAATGAGACGTCTAGCCAGGAGAGTAACAAATGCCACCAGGTCAGCTTTATATCGTGGCAGAGACAGAGTAGTAGGGGAGATAGAGACACCAAAGCAAGCAGTTATGGTGTCTTTCCTGTGCGCGTACTTCTGCTCAGAAAACTGCTGGGTCGGCGTGGTACCGCGTGGGACCACCACTGCACCACTGCCTGCATGCATGATGGAACATAATATATACCGATCATATGCATTTGAATTTTTTATTGTAGCGTGTATAGGGACGAAATGCCAATGGATTAAGTATAATATGCATTGTGGCCTATTACTAGCGTTATAGGAATTATCCTAGACCACTCTAAAACTATACTTACATTCACCACGGTATAAAACGACAATGTATGAATGGAAAAAATATTACTTTCCCACATCTTGAACGATAGATACCCGATGTAGTATTGCAGATATAGCTATAATATTTAAATAGTTATAGCCCTGCAAACAAGGTGAGCGACTCCCACCGTTTACAGCGCTGGCGGTATGCTGATATTGCGTCGCAGCTATTGTGTTAAGACCGAATAATAGAAATCCCCCCCCCAACATTTTTTTAAAAATTAAAATAAAAACACTAAATCCGTTATTTTCTGTTTCAGTTTAAATTCAGTTAAAATGTTCAGCTTGAATGAATGAATGAAGTTTATTTTTTGGTCTTGTTTACAGACAAATCAAACACACCTGTGTGGACTTACAAAAGGAAAATAAAACATTTAAAATAATCACAAATGTACATATTCAAGGCAAGCTCAAAATCCAGTTCAATTCAGTTATTATTTTTAATAGAATGGATAATTAAAATCAAAGGGTATTGCACATAAATAGGCACTTCAGATAATCCTTCAGAACGTTGATCGGCTCAGCTGACCGACAATAAATTAAAATGTCACCATCGTAGCCTGACCTTTGAATTTTTTTTGAATTCGAAGCTTCGGGGCCGAGATTCGATTTTAATTTAAAGCTTCGAGATTAAATTTTTTTTAAATAATAATTATTATTATTTAAAAACAAATTTAAATGTTGTGGGACTTGTACAGCACTTTGCTCAACTTTGTCAGTGCTTTAAAGTTTAAACCTTTTTAAATCTTAGACAAATGAAACACTTTGCTTTCATGAAATATTGTAAGCTGTCATTTGAGGCTTTATAAAAGCAGCACAATGAACACATCTGTCAGTGCCGAGTCCGACCTCATCTTAACCGATTCGCGGCCAATCACGTATATATACGTTATTGGGATCCGACGCTTGACGGCCAACCACGTATATACAGGTACAGCTCAATAAATTAGAATATCGTGGAAAAGTCTATATCTTTAGCTGTATTGATGCAGTAATTTGTGCAAAAGGAGCCCCAACCAAGTACTGAGTGAACATGCATGAACATACTTTTCAGAAGGCCGACATTTCTATATACATTACAAAAGAAAAATACATCTATATTTATTTTTTTATTGGTGATAGACGTTTGGGCTTTCATGAGCTGTAAGACATAATCATCAAAATTAAAACAAATAAAGGCTTGAAATATTTCACTTTATGTGTAATGAATCTATAATCTACAAGAGTTTCGCTTTTTGAATTGAATTACTGAAATAAAATAACTTTTCCACGATATTCTAATTTATTGAGCTGCACCTGTATACGTGGTAAACTCTGTTTTGCTGTTATTCCATTTTAACACATCCGGTGCCGGTAACGTAGAACTACGTTTCTGTCGCCCAATTGTTGAGTGCTGGAAACGTAGATCTACGTTTTTCTCACGGTATTTCTTTTATTCGCTATTGCCATTCATAATTCAGCGGGGCACCTTGTGCATGCTGTACTGAATGTGTCTGAGCTGGCAGATGGTCTTATACCGCCCTCTACTGCCAGGCGGAGCTATTGCATCTCATTGAAAATGGGCTGGTGTGTTTTAGAAGCCGATCTGAGCCGGGCGGGCATGGTTTAAATACTCAGGAGAGCCAGTTCTATACAACGATGGCATCGAACAGTAACTCCGCACGCCCGTCATTGTGAAACGGTCTGTAGTGTGGTACGGACCTCCACAAGCATTATTTGGAATTGCGATCAGATATTTGGATTATCTCTTTTGCATTACATCAGATACAAGGTAAGAACATTATATATAAATTTGATCGTTGATCTGATATTTATTTCTACCCCGATCGACGCTGTCTCTGTCTGTATGTGTGGCTGTTTGCCGTTGGGTAGGAGAAGGGGGGGGGGGGGGGTGGCGTTGGCGCACCGGTCTAAACAACATTGCATGCGTGCACGAGGAAGGATAATAATTATGATCTAGCGTTGATTTCAGGAAGATCCGATAATCAGGCGGAAAATTACAATGTGTTTATTGAATTACACAAAAACGCAGTTTTCGCATCTTTTCCCTGGAATGACTCGGAAGCACCCAAACTATATTCATATTCAAACCGGTATAAAATGGAAATGTACGGATGAAAAATATCTGTTTTTTGTAGGGCTGTCTTAAATACTTCGAAGCTTCGTTCGATGGGCATGGGATTCGAATATGAAAATAAAATAAGATTATGTAAAAAAAATATATATATGAATATTTTTTTCTTTTTTTTTGTGTTTGCAAAATCAACTCTGACTCTTTGTTAACTACAACAAGCAATGCTGTTTGTTATTTAAGATGAGGTCGGACTCGGCACTGACAGATTTGTGTTCATTGTGCTGCTTTTATAAAGCCTCAAATGACGGCTTATAATATTTCATGGAAGCAAAGTGTTTAGTTTGTCTAAGATTTAAAAAGGTTTAAACTTTACAGCACTGACTAAGTTGAACAAAGTGCTTTAGTCCCACAAAATGAAAAAATAAAAATAATACAAAAAAGATACATTTTAATTAATTTTTTTTCGAAGCTTCAAATTCAAATTTAATCTCGGCCCCGAAGCTTCGAATTCCAAAAAAATTAATCGAAGGTCAGCCCTAGTTTTTTGCACGTTGACCAGAAGCAAGTCACTGAGACTCGATGGCGTTATTAGACCCATAGCTATACTATAAAATATAGGTTTAGCTCTACAAACTACAACTACGTTTACATGGGTTTAATGGACGGCAAGGAAGGGGTCACTTCCCGGAAGGGGTGTGGCACTCAATGTGTTAATATCCTACTCACGGAGCTGTATGTTGGCTGGAAACGGCATATCGGGACTTGGAAAGTGCAGTACCGGCCAGATCCTGGTATTAGCGCTGTCTCGATAATGCAGTTTCCCCTGTTGCAGACCGGGTGTCACTTTTTTTTCACTCCGGGTTAGCGAGGGCTTTACCCGATCGCCTGGAATACTTTTTGCAACGCCGAATTCAGTATGCAGTAAAGGAATATAGCATCAGCCAATGGACATATCAATCTACCAGATGGCGATCAAATAACTGGAAAATTCTTTTTGGAATCCAACCGGCCACAGGTAAGAACGATTTGACGTCAATTTCACTCTGATCGGGCCTTGTTCTCATAGCCATCCACCCGTCAGCGTATGATGTTGCAATAACGAATGCCGTTATTGGTAATCAATAATCAGAAACTACTTCCCCCGCCCCCCCTTTCATGCATTCAAGGTGGAACATGATACCGATCATATGCATTTAGATTTTTAACTCTAGCTTGTGTAGGGCCGAAACGCCAATCGATTTAATGTTATTAGCTTAGCGCCCTATAACTAGCTTTGCAGGAATTACCCCAGACCATTGCGCTATATAGTTCATATTCACAACGCTATCAAACGGGAACGTATTGATGAAAAAAGTATTTCTTTATGGCATACTGAAGGGAAGGTTTATACTGTCAATTGACAATGGACAAAGCAATAATATAAAATATAGATTTAGCTCTACAAACAACCTCACGCACAGTGAACACTTGTAATGAAAAGCTGGCCTCATAGAGTGGGATTAGACGGGCCCCAATGACCCCGAATGTGTTAATTAACAAACATCATTGTTTGTTGTAATTAACAACGAGAGGCAGAGTTGATTTTGCAAAAAATATTTACTTTAAAAAAAATATATATTCGAATTTTATTTACATATTTGAATCCCATGCCCATCGAACGAAGCTTTGAAGTATTTAAGACAGCCCTAGTAGCCTATAATAACAGCGTTGCATTGGCCTATCATGTGCATCTTTTAGATCAATTAGGTTATGAAAATTAGACTGCCTCTAATTATTAAAAATGTAAATAAGAATAGTTTGCTTCACTTAAAAATATTTTTTATAATAATGATGATTGAAATTTCTTTATTGGGAATAACCCCTTGAGATGAAACCATCTAGTTTTCAAGGGGGTCCGCAAAGACACAATACAGAGTTATTTGACAATCTTATATAACAAAAAACAACACGATCAACAAATAACAAACAAAACGGAAACAAAACAACAAAAACAACAGAGCAAGAAAATAATACAAAATAAAAAGCATACAACAGTAACATGTCAACAACAACACAACGACAAGAACATGAACTGCAACAACACCAGCAATGGTCCGTCTATCTCTTATTATGATATCGAGGTCCAAAGCATAAGCAGGTAGTCTCACCGTGAGAGGACAGCATAGTTTTAAACAATTTAAAAGATGATGTTCAACGGATGTGGACAGGTAGACAATTCTGTCAGGTAGGAGCTTTAAACATAAAATATTTTTTACCAGCTGATTTAAAGGTTTTTGGAACCGAAAAAAAGTGTTGAGTACAATGACGAAGTTGATAATTAGAAGTGAAAGGTACCATATACTGTTTAACACAGCGGTTCTCAACAGGGGTTCCGCGACACACAGGGGTGCCGCGGAGAGCTGCCAGGGGTGCCGCGAGATGCCTGGCAATGTTTCTTTAAAAATATAGAATGACAACAGTCTTATTTTGAAAATCCTATAGCGGGTCTCATTTCTGCCCACGCGCAGCTCCAGCTATAATAACTAGGCTCCGACAGCTAGCAACATTCAGGTCATTATGATACTCTTATTTTGAAGATCCGTGGTGTCGTGACTCATATCCGCTCTACAGCACACAGCCATTAAGGATGCATCTCCACACAGAGCAGGCTGAGCAGTAGCGTCTCTCAGCTCAGCTGTAGCGTCTGGAACAGTGAACACGCACATTGAAACAGAGCAAGGATAGTGTTTTCGCGACCCAAAACAAATCCCTGCTGTTTTATTCTGTAACGGGTCAAATGCATATAACATGCTTTGCAATCCTTGCCATTCCTTTATGACCACGTCGTGTTTAAGAACGGAATTAATGTCCCGTTAGCATAAGCTAACAACAAGCTCTTGGCTGCATCCTATGCTGCAATGTCTACTCCTACACTAACGTGTTGGGGCTCACTCTTGACCAGGAATTTGAGCTATTGAGCAAATCTAACCATGTCTATAATGACTAGTTAAATGTACTGCCATTTCGGTTTTATTTTCTACCTGGGAGCATGACTTAACTAATGGTATTTGACAGTCAAATCACCTCCTGCTGAATAGTATTATTCTGAATTTATGTCGTTGTCCCATAAAGAGTAATTATGTGGAGAAAAGTTTAGCTTCTACAATAATTTAAGTACCTGGGGGTCCACATCTCAGAGGACCTGACATGGTCAACACACATAGACACAGTAGTAAAGAAGGCGAAACAGCGCCTCTACCACCTGAGACAGTTAAGGAAGTTCAGAGTATCGGGGAAGATACTCCAGTCCTTCTACTCAGGAGCTGTAGAGAGCATCCTGACCGGAAACATCACTGCCTGGTATGGAAACAGCACGGCACAGGACAAGAAGGCCCTACAGAGAGTGGTGCGCTCAGCCGAGCGTACCACGGGTATTGCACTACCTTCCCTGCAGGTTCTATACAACAAGAGGTGCAAATCCAGAGCCTGCAGAATAATGAAAGACCCCCACCACCCCAATAACAGCCTGTTTCAGCTGCTGAGGTCAGGCAGACGCCTGCGAACCCCAGCTACTAGGACAGAGAGGCTTAGGCTTAGCTTCTTCCCCCAGGCCATCAGAGTCCTGAACAATGAACATTGAGTACCACAGAACACTGAACTATCCACACATAAGCACACATGAGCACACACACGACACGCATGCTGTGCACGCTCACACACTAGCAGCCACTTTAACACTTCAACATGAGCGGGCACACACTCATGCGCACACACTCACACTTATTGCCAAAAGGAAAAGCCACTTTAAATCAGTATTGGCAACAGTAACAGTGTATTGCACTACCAAAGCTACCTAGCATGTCCTATATGCTCTGTAAATAACTATGTACAGATACCGATTTTGATGTCACACCATGTTACCTGTTACCTGTTATTGCACAATTTTTTTTGTATTGGATTCTATTATATGTTGTACCCACTGTATTGCACATCGTTGCGGGCAGACCACCCGCATTTCATTGTATACTCGTATGCCGTGACAAATAAAACTCTTGACTTGACTTGACTTGACTAATTACCTTGTTTGACTCCTGTTCCTCTGGCCCCCCACAGCCAAATTAGTGTTTTAACTTTACTACTTTACAAGTATGGTCTTGTCAATATTCCAATGTACAGTTTTGCTTGTACAGTTGTACAGTGTCCCCACCCACCCCTCCTACCCAACCTCCCCCCCACCCACCCAACCACCTCCAATGTACAGTACCCCCCCACCTACCCAACCACCTCCAATGTACAGTAGTTTCTACGGCAAATGTATATACTTTTTTTCTGGACTCTTTTCGTATCACAAACAGTACTGTATTTGCAAATCTGGTATGTCATAAATGTATAGATGTAGCAGTACTGTCTATCTGTATGTCATATATGTTACGATGAATTGAAAATGGGGGACCCTGATGTAAACAAGACGAAAGTCTTTCTCTGGTCTGCATCCCCTTAACAATTGTATGTATTGAGCTGTACTGTACCCATTCTGCAATCTGTTAATAAAGTTTTCAATCAATCAATCAATCAAGCTAAAGCCCTGTTCAGAGCGACAGAGACTGGGAAGGAGGGGGGGGGGGCATTCTCCCTCTGTGTGTGTGCGTTTGAAAAGATATGATGAAGTCAGACGACTATATTATATTGATAGTAAATGTACTGAGGGTGGACAGACAGATGATGTTGATATTTAAACATAAAAAATACAATACATAATAAATGTATCCATGATCATCATGCAACATAAAACAATTGCAGGAACGGTTTGGGAGAGGAAGGTGTTTTAAGTTGCGTGTTCCAAAAAATTTACTTAAAGTTTAAAGCTCAATATATCAAAACGTGGCACTTTATAGTGAACAGGAGGTCTATTTGTATTAAAAACAAAAAGACAGGACCGGAAAAGTCTTTATCGTATGTAGGGGTGCCCTGGAATATTTTATTGGACACAGGGGTGCCTTGGCAGCAGAAAGGTTGAGAACCCCTGGTTTAACACATCCGGGGCCATTCACTTATATACGTGATTGAGAGCCAGCGCTTGACGGCCAATCACGTATATATAAATTTTTTACTTGTTATTTATTTTATTCGCTATTGCCATTCATAATTCATCGAGGCACCATGTGCATGCTGTTTTGAGTGTGTCTGCGATTGCAGACGGTCAATACAGCCCCCTAACGCATTGTGGCCGCTATTGCACTCCATTAGAAACCATTACATTTTTTTTCTGGGCAGAGCTGAGCCGCGTGGGCAGGGTTTAAATACTCCAGTGAGGTAACCTGTTACAACGATACATCTACGAGGCTGCCCCCCCCCCTCCTCCTTCATATGCAATGCTGGAGAACGTGGCACGGACCTCCGCGAATAGTACTTCAAATGGCGATCAGATAATTGGATTTTTTTTTTTTCATTACATCAGAGACAAGGTAAGAACACTATATCAAATCTTGCGTTGATCTGATATTTTTTTCTCCCACGCTTGAAGCTGTGTGTGTGTGCCCGCCGTTGGTGGCAGGAGGGGGCATGAGGAGACATCATAACGATAATCTAGCGTTGATTTCAGGATGATTAGATAATCAGGCGAAAAATGGCAACGTGATAAGTGGATTTCACTAAAATGCTATTATCGCTTCTTTTCCTGGGATTACTCATAAGCACCCAAACTATACTCATATTCAAAATGGTATAAAACGGAAATGTACTGATGAAAAAACAATCTGTTTTGTGCATGTTGACTGGAAGCAACTCACTGACAATCGACGGGTGTATTAGATCCATAGCTATAATATTTCATATATTTTAAGCACTCGCAAGTGAACAAAGCGCCCCATTGAACAAAGCGCTGGTGTTCTACCCAGAAGGTAAACAGCGACCCCTGGCCGTGAATGTGTTAAGGTATTGAGGATAATTAAAATAAATTCATTTAAAAATAAACTAACCAATGTTGTTGTCTTCTTATTGTGGGAGAAGGGAAGTTGAGATTTTCATACATGATACAATGATGAGTGTTATATGAACAGCCAAGAACAAATCTGCATATACGATTATAGATGGTGTTAAGCGGAACAAGGGTCGTTTTCGCTTCAGTCATATAGACTATATCAGCATAGTCCATTATGGGTAGTATGAGTTGTGAGATTAGCTTTTTTTTAACCGTAAAACTATTGCGGTAAAGAACACCCATACTACATATACATATACTCACGCGCAAATAAATTGTGAAATAGTCACGTTTGGCGAGTTGTTCTACATTTAGGTAACATTAATGAACAAAGGGACAGCTACAGTATGTAAATTGTAAAGCTATTTATTTTTTATTCCAGTCGATCATAATGTAATGATCATGATCATACTATGGAGAGCCCACTGCGTTTGAGAGAGAGAGAGAGGTAGAGAGAGGAGATCGATGATCTCTCTCTCTCTCTTGCTCTCTCTCTCTTGCTCTCTCTCACACAGCATTAATCTCACATGGAATCCCGAGCAGATCAGACCTAGTATACTGTATATGAATAACTTCAGTATGAGACTATGAGTGCAGCATATTTTGCATATTGTTAAAAGAGCCAAGGCTGGCTTGCCTAAATTAAACATATGACTTACCATCAGAAGAGTTGACATTCAGCTGTCAAAATATCCTTTACTCCAGTAACAGTCCATGGGCATGTTGTATCTGTCCCTCGTTTGAAAAAGCAGGCATGATGATGCAAAGCAAAATACGCATTTACATGACTGCATCCAGCTAGCCATATAGCTTGTTGTTGTTGTTGTTGTTGTTGTTGTTGTTGTTGTTGTTGTTGTTGTTCTAACCGAACCAGCTAAGACCGAGTATAGCCTTAACCCTTCGAGAAGCTTTGTGGTCCAGGCTTTAACTTTCCATAAAAGTGTCCATATAAATCTATTTAGTTAGATCCATCCAACAATGTCTGAATGTACAGTATCTTGTGATGATCTCTCCAACTCCTGAGAATACACTTATTACCGAACCACAAGCCTAGCTAAGCTAACGCACTGAATCGAAATGAAAATACTACTGGGTCCTCCAAGTCCAAGCATTCTTTTCTGTCGGATGACTGACAACGTGACAAATACAGTGGCGCAGAGCTTGCTTCGAGCGGTAGAAAACACGGCCCGAGACATCATATTTGAACGCCCTGGCAGGCGAAATTTATTTGCTTGATTTATTTACATTGGCTGCGACGATACAGTGATGCGCACAGTGTGCGCGTTAAGTCTATGCACCCAGGTTCGGAGGTACTCTCTATCAGGAGAGAGAGTGACGTCATGTGAATCACGCACAAAACAATGATTTATATTTGATATATTACCGTTATTGTGCATTTGACACACAAACATACTTAAAATGAGTAATAATTATTCATTTTAAGTAAATTTTTAGGGGTCTAAAATCTAAAAAAAAAAAAAAAATCTTCTCCTTCTCTCTAAACCAGGGGGGGCGGCGGCACCCCAGCGCCCTCTATCGGCTGGCCGCCACTGGTCACACTGATCATCATTCTAAAATGAATTCTAACATTCTAATGAATTATATAATAACTGGTTATACATGCAAAATGGACAATAGAACACTGGAACTGGAAATCTTTAAAAAATCTTCAAACAGGGACTGACTTCGCAATAGACTAGGCATTTACAGCTTTTCCAATGTAAATGTGCCTTCCTCCGTGCACTTTCGCCCGCTCTGAAGTCGGATTGGTGTGCCCGGCCACGCGCGCGATCTCGCACGGAACCCGCGAGCGCCTGAGTGCATGGCTGGTGTGTTTGCGCTGTAAGGAGTACTGCTCAGCACTTCACACGGCGGCCATCATTGATTAGGTATAATAATGTATATATATATTTATATATATTTTTTTTTCCGACTCTGACAAGAAAATCGAATGTGGAGACTGGCACGACTATTCGAACATTTGAAAGTTCTAACTCATCCCTACTTCTATTCTCCCTCTTTTCTGTGCAGAAGAAGGAGAGAGAGTGCATGCAGCTGCGTATCGGCGTTCTGCGCAGTGAGTTGGAGCGGCAGAGGAAGGCCCTGACCCGGGAGACGGACCTGCGGCAGAAGGAGAGAGCGCAGCTTCAGAAGAAAGGTAAAACCAGGGTTCGCACAAGGTCCTTGAAGTGCTTAACGTGCTTGAAAAAAAAATTGAGGCATTGAATTCCTTGAAAACAACCCATTTCTTTAACAAGGTGCTTAAAAAGTCCTTGAAATTCAAATCAACCGTTTGCATTGAAAGTTTTGTTCATCAATGATAAAATTGTTCTGAATCAAGAAATGTAATCTTTCCATTTAAAGTGTAACTAATTGTCGGAAATTGGTTTTGAGGCATAAATATTGGATCCGATATTTTTGTTTCTATAAATAGAATAGAAATACTTTTATTATCCCGAGGGAAATTTGACACTGCAAATAGCTCAACATTAAACATTTAGACAGAACAGGTCACGAATAAGAATAACAAAACAAATCAAATTGCCTAAGATAAGAATAGAATAAAATGGAATAAAATATACAGTAAATAAATACAGTAAAACTATACTGAGGTCTACAGTGTAATATTGCACAGTGCTGTTTCAAAAGTAAGAGTCCAGGAAGATGGTAACTGGCACTCTGTGCTCAGTGATGCAGTGAGGCACAGTGATGCATTGTATAGTCTGATGGCTGTTGGAATCAAGGACTTCCTGTGCCGTTCAGTGCTGCATTTAGGTAGTGTGAGCCTAGCATTGAACATGCTCCTCCTGTCAGCCAAGTCTGTGTATAGTGGGTGGGAGGGGTTTTCCCTGATGGCCTGGAGCTTAGCAAGGCTCCTCCTCTCCGCCACCCTCGCTAGGGAGTCCAGCTCCACCCCAACCATGCTACTGGCCTTCCTGACCAGCTTATGCAGCCTGTTTGTGTCCCCTGCTCTCAGTCCGCTGCCCCAGCAGGTCACAGCGTACAAGAAGAAGTGCCTCTGCGTGTTTTGACCCGTTCAGTTTGTTGTCGATGTGCACACCGAGGTATTTGTACTCCTCAACCATGTCCACATCGACTCCCCTGATGGAAACAGGGGTCACAGGTGCACTCCTCCTCCTCCCCAGCTCCACCACCAGTTCCCTGGTCTTCGCTCCATTTTCGCTGCAGGTTTTTTTTATCGCACCATGTGACAAAGTCTACTACCAGTTCCTGGTATTCCCTCTCGTCACTGTCCTTTATACATTCCACTATCGCAGAGTCATCAGAAAACGTCCTGTTTTTTCTGTGTTTTTCTCCCATCCCAATTTAGTTGTTATGCCAATTCCCCCCTCCCCTTCCTGGTCGTTGCTCGCATGTGCCCCCCACTGGTCGGTCTAGGGAGCCCTGATGTCTCGGATGCTTCCTCCGAGACATAGGAGACAGCCAGCAGCATCTTTTCACCTGCCAGCGCGGACTCTCATTGGCGAGGTGTAACGTGTGGGAGGTCACACTACCCTCGCCATCTCCCTCCCTCGCTGTGCAGGCGCCCTGACCGGCCTGTAGGAGTCACTGTTTACAACGACCAGAATACCACCCCACCGGCTTCCCTCCCGCTCACTCTGCCAATTGAGCCAGTATGACGGCTGGCCAAGCCGGAGGCAACGCTGACAGCCGGATTCGATACCAGTGTCTCTCGCGTTGGTGACGAGCGCTTAGTCCGCTGCGCCACCCAGTCGCCCTCATCAGAAAACTTCTGAAGGTGGCAGGACTCTGACCAATAGTGGAAGTCGTTGGTGTAGATGGTGAATAGGAAGGGAGAGAGGACTGTCCCCTGCGGTGCCCTGGTGTTGTTGACCAGTCTGTCTGACACACAGCTCCGTAGGCGCATGTACTGTGGTCTGCCCGTCAGATAGTCAACAACCCAGGACACCAGGGGGGCCTCTACC
Source organism: Notolepis coatsorum (assembly GCF_963971535.1). Lineage (NCBI taxonomy): Eukaryota > Metazoa > Chordata > Actinopteri > Aulopiformes > Paralepididae > Notolepis > Notolepis coatsorum. The sequence goes on along the minus strand of NC_140172.1, from coordinate 95,191,868 downwards.
TGCATCGCCTCCAACTTCTCACCCAGCAGCCCAGGCCTTATAGTATCAAAAGCACTGGAGAAGTCAAAGCACATGACATAAAAAAAACCATTTAAAAGATCAATAGTGCTTGGAAAAGTACTTGAAAGTCCTTGAATTTCATTTTGCAATGTCTGTGAGAACCCTGTAAAACGCTGGGATGGGCTCGCCACCAACGCAGGAGATGCTGGGTTCGAGCCCAGCTCTCGGCGTTGCTACCAGCTTGGCTGGTCGTTCATACTAATACAATTGGCAGTATTAGGGGGTGGGAAGCTGGTGGGTGGGGATCGTACGTTGTGGACAGCGACTCCTACAGGTCGGTTGGTGTGCCTGCACAGTAGAATCAGGAAGCGACAGGGGTGGCGTGTCCCTCCCACGCAGACCCTCGCCGCTGAGAGATCGCGCTGTGCAGGTGAAAAGATGCGACGGCTGCCTCCTCGAGTACCGGAGGGGACACGTGATGCAAGGCTTCGTCCACATTGCAGCCGGCTTGTGGGAGGCATGGCCTAACAACGTTCGAGACAGGGGAGGGTAGAATTGGACAATACGAAATTGGGGAAGGGAGAAAACTAGAAATATAGGGAGAAAAAGTAGATAAAAAAAAGAACCCAGTAAAACGCCTCCAGGCTGGGTGCTTTCTCACTCTGATGTTTCACCCTACACTACAAGACTGTCCCTCACACTACAAGAAACTCTGTCACCCCACACTACAAGACACTCTGTCACCCCACACTACAAGACACTCTGTCACCCTACACTACAAGACTCTGTCCCTCACACTACAAGACTCTGTTCCTCACTACAAGAAACTCTGTCACCCCACACTACAAGACACTGTCACCCCACACTACAAGACTGTCCCTCACACTACAAGAAACTCTGTCACCCCACACTACAAGACACTCTGTCACCCCACACTACAAGACACTCTGTCACCCTACACTACAAGACACTCTGTCACCCTACACTACAATACACTCTGTCACACTACACTACAAGACACTCTGTCACCCTACACTACACGACACTGTCACCCCACACTACAAGACACTCTGTCACCCCACACTACAAGACACTCTGTCACCCCACACTACAAGACACTGTCACCCTACACTACAAGACTCTGTCCCTCACACTACAAGACACTCTGTCACCCCACACTACAAGACACTCTGTCACCCCACACTACAAGACACTCTGTCACCCTACACTACAAGACACTCTGTCACACTACACTACAAGACTGTCACCCGACACTACAAGACTCTGTCACCCCACACTATAAGACTCACCCACATACATGCTCCTGAATTGAAAAAGTACACGAGAGAAATTGAGCTGCATCATCTGTGTAAATGCAGGTTTATGTGTAGGGGTTCTGTTGGGTTTGTATGTGGGTTTCTTTGAGTGATTGGCAACGCACACATTGGAGGGAAGGCAGGTGAATCAGTGAGGATGAGGGGGGGAACCACCAGCCACACCTCTTATCCCTCCAACCAGTACATTATCAGTCTCCGTAGGAAATTCCTTTTTCCATCTCATGGATCTCATGATTTCATGTCAATGATCTGCTGCAGGTGGGTCAGTCTATAGTAGGCCTGTCCCAGACTACAGATTTGTATAGTCGACTTTGATTGGCCGAAATTTGCCGATAGTCGACTGGTAGTCGACTACCCCCCTGAATGCAAAAAAATAGAAATAAAAATGTAAAAATATAATTTATTTTGAATTAAAAAAGAATTTGTTGGGATCATTCCATTTGGGCTGTGCAGGGGGTGCTTAACACATTGACCGCCACAGCAGGGGGCGCTAATACCCCATTCATTGCCAGGTCTTTATTCAATGGATATAGTTTTAGACTGTGGCATTTGCGAGTGCTTAAAATATATCTTATATTATATCTATGGGTCTAATAACGCTGTCTTGTCTCAGTGAGCTGCTTCTAGTCAACATTGCAGAGACGGATTGTTTTTTAATTCGTACATTTCCGTTTTATATTGTTTTGAATATCCCAAAAACTAGTAAACTCGTTGTTGGCGCTATTCGATTGGCGGCCAATAACGAGTAAACTCGCTGTTGCCGGCCATTGTGTTAAGTCTGAAGAAGTTGACTGAAGGCTTCTTTCTTGTCCTCTGTGAAAGAATGCAATTGGTCCACTGATGGATACAACTTGATATGTAGTGTGTGAAATCCTCTTTCTATGCCCGTTTTCTTAGGCAGTTAGCCTCGCTGGTATGCGCACCATTAGTGTTAGCCACGCTTCTAGGCCTCTTTGCTTTTGGAAAGAATGATTATAAAAAATATATATATATATATATTAGGGGTGTAAAGGTACCCATCCATACCGAACCGTTTCTGTGTGTTCAGTACCGTACGGCTGTGTAGTGTACCGAACGAATACAGCGGTATGTTAACCACTAGCGACCGCCCACTGGGGGCTGTTTTTTTCACAATCTAATATAATAATTATTTATTTAAATTTTATTTACAAGTTGATTATTAATTTCAATATAGAATATTCGTTGACAGCCCTACAAGTACAATTAGTTACTGCACACTACATCACATTACTACATTACTGCACACCCCCACTGTACCGAAAACCCGTACCGAACCTTGACTTCAAAACCGAGGTACATTAACACTTTGGCTGCCATGGGTTAAATTCATTATCAACCGTAGGTTGCCGGCTCTATTTGTCTATAGAGAAAGTCCCCTTCTTTGCAGGGCTATAACTTTTTAAATTCTATTGCTACATTGCCATTATTAGGGCCCATTCAAAGTCCTATATGTATTGTTCATTGTGTAGCAACGTTAAACTTTTTCATTCACATATTCATAGTAAAGTATGGTCTAATGTATAAGTATGTTTTCATCTCTTTCTGCAGCTTTCTCCAGAACGTGATCTATAGCCCCAAATACATTATATTGATGATGCAATACAGTTTTATGGCAATCAGCGTGATATAAAAAATTCCAACTAGACGTACTTCTAGAAGTTACTACACGTCATCTGATGTTGACCGGATGGGCGAGGGGGCGTTTATAATTCCGTGGGCAGCGTTATACCAATCATCTAATGTGGGTCAAATGTTGATAATATCAGTTATTATCGAAGACGGTAACGTTACACGCTGAAACTCACCCCAGTCTCCGCGCGCCGTTGGGCGATCATCGTCGAGTAGAAATTTTATCATTATGGGATATATTATTACCCGGTCCATCTCCAGCTTGTATAATGGTATATACGTCCAAATCATGTTGTTTATCGAGTTATTGGCAATCGATCGCTATGTAGTGTGTCGAGATCGAGTCCCGGGACCTATTAGCGAGTGCCCGGAAGTAATACGGCCGTCCAGCACAACCTCTACAGCACTTCCTGTTAAGCGATTGCGCCGATCGGCCACCAGATGGCGCTCCTGAACCGCCAGAGAGCTCAGTGGGTCCTCCTGGTGGATCTCAGGCCAGCGGAGGGGACATATGAATCCGATCCCAGATTTTTGAAATATTGATATTAAAGACGCTGTAAGGCGTCTTCGGCAACTTGAGCATGGCCGGGAATGACGTGTTTAGGCGTTTCCCGGCACCCAAAGTGTTAAGGCACAGCAAGGACTTGTTACAGACCCTAAATAAATCAACGAGACATTCAAAGAGTTCTACTCCAACTTGTACAAATCAGAAACGGCCTTCGATCAAAACAAAATGGACACATATCTTAATCAAATTAACCTTCCTAAACTTATCAGAGGATGACGCTAAACTGTTAGAAACACCCATCACACTAGAAGAACTTAGGGAGGCCATATCTGAAATGCAAAGTGGTAGGGCTCCTGGAAGAGACGGTATCCCACCAGAAATGTACCTCTCATGTTGGGATGTAATTGGACCCCTATTACTTAATATGATTCTATATTCAATCAAGGAGGGGAACTTCCATAAGAACGACAATATTGCACTCATAACAGTCCTCCTTAAAAAAGACAAAGACCCCAACGATTGCGGTAGTTATAGACCCTTAAGCCTCCTCGGAACCGATATCAAGCTGTACTCCAAGGTATTAGCCAACAGACTTCAAAAGCATATGACGTCTTTAGTTCATCCTGACCAGACTGGCTTCATAAGAGGCCGCTTGATCACGGATAATATAAGACGGCTATTACATGTGCTAGATGCCAGCAAGGATGACACCACACCTAAGGCGATGCTATCCCTGGATGCGATGAAAGCCTTTGATAGGTTGGAATGGTCTTATCTATGGGCAGTATTAGAAAGGATGGGGTTAGGAAAAGGATTCATTGATATGATTAAAGTATTATACAAAGACCCATCGGCCATGATTACAACAGGTATTATCACCCCAAAATCTTTCCGGTATCGCGCTCCTCTAGACAGGGTTGCCCTCTTAGTCCCGGACTATTCGCTTTATCATTAGAGCCTTTAGCACAATATATAAGACAATCCCAATCCATAGAACCAATCGCAATCAAGGGCACACAACATCATATTAGTTTATATGCGGACAACGTAATACTGTTCATGCAAAACCCTAACACCTCAATGCCTCATCTTCTCAAGTTGATTGATGACTTTGGCAATCTATCGGGATTTAGGATAAATTGGCCAAAGTCGGCTTTCCTTCCACTTAACGCCCCTGCAAAGAATATACTCCTTCCAGAAGAAATACCAATGGTCAAACACTTCAGATGTTTAGGAGTTGAAGTATTCCCTACTATAAGCCAAACGGTGAAGTACAATTACAAGAAGAAAAAAAATCCAAGATAAGATCAAATACGACTTTGACAGGTGGTCCAAACTTAAAAACTCAGTACAGGCACGGGTATCAATAGTGTTACAAAGGATCAGATTAAACCGAATATATATATTTATTTATTGATATATATTGCATAGTATTTGTATATCGTTTGATATCCCCTGTATATTCCTTGTACATATACACGGAATATCCCTTTAGCCCAGACCATAATAGTTCATTCTCCTATTGGACAGCGGTCCACCGGCGCCAGGGACCGGCCTCCGGAGCCAGGTTCAAAGTCACCGTCAAGATGTGTCTGGACATGCCCGGCCTTGCCCAGGGATACGCGACAGAAATGAGATTGGAACTAGTTTGTTCACCGTGCGTATAAATACGGCGCAGGTGAATATAGAAGCCCCTTACCTCCTTACCTTCCTTAGCATGTTACCGATAAGTTGAAGCCTCACCCACGATACAACGTGCAGTGAAGTATGGCCTGTTTGGCCCCAGAATAGAGCATTGAGACCGCGTGCGAATTAGTAACTGAATTGTCAGAGTTTGGCGCTATACCGTCGAGTGCGACATATTTCTATTAGGTAAATAATAGTCTATTTGTGTATAGTGTATCGTGCGGTTAAAGTTCTACAGTGACCAGCATCTCCAACGCTTTCTCGTATTAGCTAGAGTTCTTATCCAGGCTGGGCCGACCACATGGCGCTTTCACCCGAGGAGACCTAGAGGAGAACCGTATGGACATGTACACTGGATTAATCTACCCGACGACTACATAGCCCTTTGCGGCTGGAATATATTTGCTTTGGTCCTGTGATTTATGGAGCGGATAATAGCCGACGCCTGCACGTGTTGGATTTACCCCGAGAGGAGTCGAGTCGGCGCTTCAGAGAGCCTGAGGTCGACTAGCTTTCTTCACTGTGGAGCTACAGTCTACAAGAGAACCAAGCTGTATTCGTCTGTGGATCAAGAGGCTACTGCACCGGCTTCTGTACCTGAAGTCTCCCTAGTCATCGTTGACCAGACGTCCTACTACCGACAGATCTTCTACCCCCCCCGCTGGCTTACAACCAGGGGAACCCCTTCCAGTATCTCCCGCTATATTACTAGTGTACCATAGATATAATTCCCTAAGATTCAGGTTGTATAATTACCTCCTGCGTAACCAGAGAATGGACATTCGTTATTGATTTGCCTACGCATACTCCTTTGCCTTACAAGTGCATTCAAAGAATAATGTAAAGTATCCTATGTACCTTTTGCTCCATTAAATACTTGATTAATACCTTTGACTGGAACCGATTTCATTGTGGGAAGTGTTCATCATATTCATATATCGTGTACTGTATGGCCAGTAATTAAAGTACATAAAGCGGTAGTGGTTTAATGATACCATACTTATCAATACAGTCAGGGAATTGTACCCCTCAGTTACAAATGGTCCTTCGAGCCGGAGGGTAACTAGTGTAATATTAATATAGCGGTATTAATATTGACATGGCCTATGATGAACACTCCACAAAACGGTTCTCCTAAAGTAGATCGCCCGCAGCGTAGACGGCAGACACCTCAGTACTTAGAGGATTACGTTGCCAGTATACTACCTAGCCTTCTACAGACGGTAAACGCGGAAAAAGTAGATAGTAAAATTATGTCCGACCCTATCGCCCAGGTTACCCCGCCAATAGAGGCCCTAGTGGGTTCTAATGTAACTGACCAAGCTCACGGTAGGGACCAGGAGGGACCTGACACGACTTTACCCCCCGCCAAGACCGAAGAAGTAGTCCCCGGAGAGCTCCAGGATAAAGACAGCTCTCCAGGGATGGAACTCTACCCGCTACAAGAAGAGGAGAGCACCCAGGAGATGGATCTCCAGGACTCGCCACAGGAGAACAGATCTCCAACGAGTACTGCCAGGAGCGGATCACCTCAACCAGCGTCTTCCCCCAGCGGGGCGGACAAGATGCTGGCACAGGCATTCCTCGCCAGCCTAGCAGCCTCTACAGAGCGCGATCGACTCCAAGCCCAGATGCTTAGCGAGCGCGAACATTCTTCCATGGAAAGAGAACGCCTTCAAGCGCAGCAACGGAGCGACGAAGATCGTATACGTCTAGAGATTAGACGCCTTCAGACGGAAGAGAATATGGTAAGAGACCGGGCCGAAGCAGAGCGCGCCGCCGCCGAAGCAGAGCGCGCCGCCGCCGAAGCCCAGCGCGCCGCTGCCGGTGCCCAAAGAGAAGCAGAGCGCGCCGCCGCCGAAGCCCAGCGCGCCGCTGCCGCTGCCCAAAGAGAAGCAGAGCGCGCCGCCGCCGAAGCCCAGCGCGCCGCTGCCGGTGCCCAAAGAGAAGCGGAGCGCGACCTCGCTCTCACCAAGCGCGAAGCCGAGCGCAACCGATTACAAGCGCAGATAATGGAGCAGCTGATCGCCAGGGCAACACCCCCTCCCTCCGCACGGGGTTCCAGGGCCTCGTCAAGACACGGGTCAAGGGCACCCTCCCCTACCCGATCAAGCGACCCTGAGCCCGACCACCAGAGAGAGCCTATACCCCCCTCCGAACTCCTTCCCCGACCGGTCCACGCGAGGACCAGCTACAAGGAAGAAACGGTCTACACCGCGGAGAGGCTAAATAGACGACTACAGGATCTAGAGGACCTGCCAGAGCAAGAAGAAGAGGGAGAGGAGGAGAGTCAAGCCCGACAGCAGCACAGAACTCCACAGGACCAGGAGGTCCAGTACAGCCCAGGCTCTACCCCCGCGGCTCTGCGCTACAGACCCCCGACTCAATTCACGGGTGAGCTTGACGCACGACCAGCCCTGAGGAATAGCACCTGGATACGCGGGCCATGGTACCCAGCAGGTACCAGCCCACCAAGAGGCGTAAGAGGAGACTCGCCTAGGAGGCCTCTCTTCCAACGCTCACCGATGTGCCAGCCATCCATGGCATCATACATTGGCACACCGACGTTTCCGGACTTCACCCACAAGAACAGAGCACAGTACACCGAGCTACGAATGTGCTTAGAGACAATGATGTCCGATGTAACTGACGAACCGTACAAGTATGCTATCCTACTGAAGCACCTCAAGGTGCCCCGAGCGCACAATATAGCGCTGGCCTATGCCACCTCTACTACCCCATACACAGCGGCTCTAGCAGCACTCGACCAAAGATATGGACGCATATGGGATTACGTAATACAAGAGATAAGGCATATTGACCGCCTACCCCCAGCCACAGACAATCGCTCACTAGATGACCTGTCTATCAAGGTACAATCCCTGGTAGGGATGCTGGGGGCGCAAAGAGAAAAGGGTATGCACGAACTGTACGCAAACTCTAATGTCGAGAGGATTTTAGAGAAGCTTCCGCCCGTCCGACAAGAGCGCTTCAGGCGGCAAAGAGACCACCGTGATCCTAACGGTCCCGAGCCATCCCTCCTAGACCTAGCCGACTTCCTGGCGAGAGAAGTCAACAGCCTACGGTTGGATACGTTCATGCGGAGCACCCCAAGCTCCAGAGAGGGACCTAGGAGAGCAAACGATGGCCGAAGATTGGTGACCGTCATGCACCAATCAGAACCAGTACCGAGCAGCAAGAACCACAGTACCCCCTCGATGAAAGAGAAGTGGAAGATGGTGTGCCCGTACTGCGAGAAAGAACACTGGTTGTCACAATGTGACACGTTCAAGAAGATGACCGCCGACGAGGTGGGTCAATGGATAAAGTCCAACAGACGCTGTTACCGATGTGCGCGCAGTCACATGGCAGCCGACTGCCGATTAAAGAAGAGGTGTAGTCGGTGTGACGGAGCCCACCTAGATGTCCTACACGACAGTAACAGAAGAAAGCCTGCACCCTCAAGCAGCACAAAGGCAAGTGTTATGTACATTGACCCCGCCAGCAGCGGGGGCGCCCGAGTGCTCTTAAAGGTGGTCCGCGTAACACTGAGTTACCAAGACAAGGTCATGGACACTTACGCCGTCCTTGACGACGGGTCAGAGAAGACCCTTCTCCTCGCGTCCGCTGCGGCCCAGCTGGGGCTGCGGGGGAGCGAAAACCAGATGACGATTCGGACAATAAGAAGAGATCTAAAGACGATAAAGGGCGAGAATGTCTCCTTCACTATCGCAGCAAGCGGGCAGCCAGAGAGACGGTATAGGATTACTAATGCTTTCACCAGCCAAGAAATAGGCCTGTCGCAGTACACCTACCCCATCGCCAAGCTGATGGATAAATATGTGCACCTGCGTCAACTACCTATCCCGCTCATAGACGGTGCCACCCCGACCCTGCTGATAGGCTCCGACCATGCAGACCTCATAGTCCCGATAGACCGGGTCCACACAGGGCCCAGAGGCTGTCCTGCAGCAGTCGAGACCCGCCTAGGATGGACATTACAAGGCCCCCTCGCTAAGTCTCTTAACCGAACAGCAGCCACTAGCTGCCTCCACTCCAGAGTGACAGAAGAAGACACCACCCTCCTACAGCATGTCGAGAGGCTATGGACACTAGAGACAATGCCCTTTAAGAACGAAAAGAAAGACATTCGTTCCAAGGAAGACATTTACGCCATAGCACTCCTCAAGCAAGGGACAAAGAGAGTCAAAGTCAACGGAGTGATGAGATACGCAACTCCACTCTTGAGGCAAGAGGGTATGCCCACCTTCCACGCCCCAAAAGAAGCGACGGAGCGGTATCTATTGAACACAGAGCGGCGCCTAGCCAGAGACCCCGCTCAAGAGACTGTGTACCGCGCTGAGATTAACAAGCGAATCACAGCGGGACACATAAAGAAAATTGACTGGCGACGTCGTGCGCTGCTCCGCGCCTCCCTGATCAAAGACGGCTTTGATCTCCGGCAGCGGGCCAGCAGCGACCCCCCAGTATTGCGCAGCCTCTCCCCAGAGGACAAGCCCCTGCTGCGGTTCCTATGGAGAGAGAGGATCGGGGATGAGCAACCAGCCATCTATCAATGGGAAGTCCTCCCTTTCGGAACCACATGCAGTCCATGCTGTGCTACGTTTGCACTGCAAAAACACGTTGCAGAGGACCCAGCAGCTGATGAAGAGGTCCGAAAAAGTGTAGAAAATAGTTTCTACGTGGACAACTGTCTGCAAAGCGTCTCGACGCCAGAAGAAGCCGAGGCCCTTCTACTCAAGCTCCGCGCCTCCCTGATCAAAGGCGGCTTTGATCTCAGGCAGTGGGCCAGCAGCGACCCGCAAGTATTGCGCAGCCTCTCCCCCGAGGACAAGGCAGCAAGCAGCGAGACCTGGATGGCGACCATCCCAGGAGAAGCCCAAGAAATGACATTAGGACTAGTCTGGCGCTTCAAAACAGACTCGCTCCATTATAAACACACACCCCTGACCAAGGAGCAGGGAAGGTCGACTGCACTACCGACCACCAGACGGAGTGTATACAGAACACTCGCCAGACAATATGACCCGTTGGGATGTATTCTACCTTACACCACCAGGGCAAAGATGATTGTAAGAGCGTTATGGGACAAGGACCAGGGCTGGGACGACCCCATACCCGAACACCTTGCATCCACATGGAGAGAGTGGGAGACGGAACTCAGCTCACTCCCAGGTGTTAACATACGCCGCAGCTACTTCCCACCCACAGTGAGGCCGGAGACGTGCCAGATGGACCTGCACGTCTTCAGCGACGCCTCCGAAGTAGCCTACGGTTCGGTGGCCTACTTGCGTGCCCGAGAGGAGGGAGGAGAAATACATACTGCTTTCATCCTGGCTCGCTCAAGAATAGCCCCACGAAAGCAACAATCTATCCCGCGTCTAGAGCTCTGCGCAGCCCTAGCAGGAGCGCAACTCGCCACGTTAATCCAACGTGAACTCACCATTCCGGTGCAAAGAACAATCTTGTGGTCAGACTCCACAACAGTACTCACATGGATCCGGTCTGATTCGTGCAGATACAAGGTCTTCGTGGGAGTCAGAGTCACAGAGATTCAAGATTTAACAGAAGTAGCAAGCTGGAGGTATGTGGACACAAAACACAACCCAGCTGACGTCATCACCCGGGGAATGTCCCTGGATGACCTCACCCGTCACAACCTATACAGTGACGGGCCAGAGTTCCTCAAGCTCCCGGAAGAAGAGTGGCCTACACCCACCCCACGGGAAGCGAGTAAAGAGGAGGCAGAAAACAAGAAATCTATGTTCTGTGGATTGAACACACTCGTCTCCACAGACCCCGACATAGACGATTGCCTCACCCTAGAGAGTGCGCAGCTAAAGACATTCCTGTGGCACCACCCAGAGGTTCAGCTCACTACTGACATTACTGCAGCTGACTACGAAGAAGCGGAACTTCTTCTACTACAACGAGCCCAGAGAGACTCGTTCCCCGATGAGCTAGACTGTCTACAGGGAGCAAAGCCCGTCCCATCAGACAGCAGACTGCTCCACCTAGCCCCCGAGAGCGACGCCCATGGTCTCATCAGAGTGGGTGGTCGTCTGCGGAGAGCTCCAGACTTACCGGATGACGTCAAGTACCCGATAGTCTTAAACAGCCGACACAACGTCACAGAGCTGATCATAAAGAAATACGACGAGGATGTGCATCACGCCGGGGCAGAGAGAGTCTTCGCGGAGATCAGACGTCGTTATTGGATACTGCAAGGGAGAGAAGCAGTGCGGCGCTTCCAGCGAACCTGTCTAGACTGTCGTAAGTGGCGAGCGCAGCCCAGTATACCCCGGATGGCTGACCTACCTCCCTGTCGCCTCCGACTCGGCGACAAGCCTTTTCACTCCACCGGTATGGACTGTTTCGGCCCGCTGTATATAAAGAAAGGAAGAGGCACCGAGAAGCGGTGGGGTATTGTATTCAAATGCATGACCACCCGAGCGATGCATATAGAACTCCTTCCAACCATGAGCACAGACTCATTCCTTATGGCCTTCCGAAGATTCACATCGCGGAAAGGTAAACCGTCTATATTGTTGTCTGATCACGGGACAAACTTCAAAGGCGGAGAAAGAGAGCTGAGAGAGAGCTTCCAAGCTATGGGCCCAGAACTTAAGACCCACCTCGCTCCATACCAGATTGACTTCCAGTTTAATCCCCCGAACGCACCTCACTTCGGTGGAACTTGGGAACGAGAAGTACGTTCAATAAAGACAGCCCTGTACGCCGTGCTTGGGGCCCAGACCGTGGCGGAAGAAGTCTTAATGACAGTCCTCACGGAGATCGAGGGAGTATTGAACTCAAAGCCCCTCGGTTACGTCTCAAGTGATGTAGCAGATGTCGACCCAGTCACCCCCAACACACTCTTGATGGTGCGGCTGGACCCTGCGCTACCCCAAACAATGTACAGGCCTGAAGAAGCGAACGGCCGAAGAATGTGGAGGTACAGTCAAGTATTGGCTGACAAGTTTTGGAACAGCTTCCTACTCCACTATCTACCGTCTCTACAGACCCGCCAGAAATGGGTGAAAGAGAGAGACAATTTGACAGAAGGAACAGTCGTCATGATTATCGACCAGTCACTACCCCGAGCTATGTGGCCGGCTGGCCGCGTAAGCAAAGTGATCACCGGTGCCGACGGAAAGGTCTGTGCAGCCGAAGTGCTCGTCCAAGGGCGGACCTACACCCGACCCGTGGCGAGGCTAATAGAACTGCCAAGGCTCCCCGATACCATCGATGACGACCATGACCCCATGACTTTGTGAACTGACAGACCCCTCACAGCAGACATTGAGTAGTGGACAGTGCGGTTAATCTGTCTCTGCTTAGCTAATTATGTGGGACTAATTAGGGGGCGGCTGTTACAAAGGATCAGATTAAACCGAATATATATATTTATTTATTGATATATATTGCATAGTATTTGTATATCATTTGATATCCCCTGTATATTCCTTGTACATATACACGGAATATCCCTTTAGCCCAGACCATAATAGTTCATTCTCCTATTGGACAGCGGTCCACCGGTGCCAGGGACCGGCCTCCGGAGCCAGGTTCAAAGTCACCGTCAAGATGTGTCTGGACATGCCCGGCCTTGCCCAGGGATACGCGACAGAAATGAGATTGGAATATCCCTTTAGCCCAGACCATAATAGTTCATTCTCCTATTGGACAGCGGTCCACCGGTGCCAGGGACCGGCCTCCGGAGCCAGGTTCAAAGTCACCGTCAAGATGTGTCTGGACATGCCCGGCCTTGCCCAGGGATACGCGACAGAAATGAGATTGGAACTAGTTTGTTCACCGTGCGTATAAATACGGCGCAGGTGAATATAGAAGCCCCTTACCTCCTTACCTTCCTTAGCATGTTACCGATAAGTTGAAGCCTCACCCACGATACAACGTGCGGTGAAGTATGGCCTGTTTGGCCCCAGAATAGAGCATTGAGACCGCGTGCGAATTAGTAACTGAATTGTCAGAGTTTGGCGCTATACCGTCGAGTGCGACATATTTCTATTAGGTAAATAATAGTCTATTTGTGTATAGTGTATCGTGCGGTTAAAGTTCTACAGTGACCAGCATCTCCAACGCTTTCTCGTATTAGCTAGAGTTCTTATCCAGGCTGGGCCGACCACATGGCGCTTTCACCCGAGGAGACCTAGACGAGAACCGTATGGACATGTACACTGGATTAATCTACCCGACGACTACATAGCCCTTTGCGGCTGGAATATATTTGCTTTGGTCCTGTGATTTATGGAGCGGATAATAGCCGACGCCTGCACATGTTGGATTTACCCCGAGAGGAGTCGAGTCGGCGCTTCAGAGAGCCTGAGGTCGACTAGCTTTCTTCACTGTGGAGCTACAGTCTACAAGAGAACCAAGCTGTATTCGTCTGTGGATCAAGAGGCTACTGCACCGGCTTCTGTACCTGAAGTCTCCCTAGTCATCGTTGACCAGACGTCCTACTACCGACAGATCTTCTACCCCCCCCGCTGGCTTACAACCAGGGGAACCCCTTCCAGTATCTCCCGCTATATTACTAGTGTACCATAGATATAATTCCCTAAGATTCAGGTTGTATAATTACCTCCTGCGTAACCAGAGAATGGACATTCGTTATTGATTTGCCTACGCATACTCCTTTGCCTTACAAGTGCATTCAAAGAATAATGTAAAGTATCCTATGTACCTTTTGCTCCATTAAATACTTGATTAATACCTTTGACTGGAACCGATTTCATTGTGGGAAGTGTTCATCATATTCATATATCGTGTACTGTATGGCCAGTAATTAAAGTACATAAAGCGGTAGTGGTTTAATGATACCATACTTATCAATACAGTCAGGGAATTGTACCCCTCAGTTACAAATAGTAAAGATGGATGTTCTACCTAGAATCAACTTCATTAGCTCAATGCTACTGTTACCCCCTCCAGATGGTTACTGGAAAAAATTACACTCCACCGCATACAAATTTATTTGGAATAACAAACCTCCACGTATAAAAAGATCCACCGCACAGAGAAACAAAGCCGACGGAGGTATGGCATTTCCAGATTTTTACCACTATTTTAAGGCGTACTCTTTAAGACCACTGACGACCTGGTTTGATTCCCAAGCATCTGTATCCTGGAGAAACTTAGAAGTAAATATAGTAGCACCACATAGACTGCAGGACATAGTATACACCATATTATCAATTAAGCAATGCGAATTGAAATTTGGCCCCCTTATTACTCATGTGATCCGGATATGGCGTGAAACACAAAAAAAATATTCTAACCTACATAAATGGCATAGTCATACTCCCCTATTCAATAACAATGCACTCATGATTGGAAAACAACCTATAAGATACCCTAAATGGGAAAAGCAGGGCATACACACATTAGGAGATGTTTTCAACAAACAGGGTTTTTGTAGCTATAAAGACATACTGTACATACATTTTTTTTATCTCACCAGTTCCACATATTATTTTTACGCACAGTTATTGGTCTGTTTGAAGGCTCATGGAGTCCCATTAAGGATACCAATTGAGCACCACAGATATCACAAATTCTTCTATGAAAGAGAGACATCGAGAGGTTTCGTATCTGATTTTTATCATCAATTACTAACGTCCTCGTATGGAATCCTCCCCCTAGACTCAGTCTGGAGGAGGGATATACCAGACTTGGAAATACATTTTGATTGGCAAGAAGTCTGGGCAAACGTTCGAATTGCGTCACGTAACCCGGACCACCAACAAATTAATCTTAACTATATTCATAGGACATACCTGACTCCTATAAGATTGAACAGAATGGGACTTAAACAAGACTCCAGATGTTCCTTATGTACAAATGGGGATGAGGGTACATTTATGCACATGTATTGGGATTGCCCACCAGTTAAGATATTCTGGAAAGAAGTGTCCCAGCAATTATCAAATTTCTTATTTCTGAACATACCTGTACACCCCTCTGTATTGCTGTTGAATGATGTTTTTGAGTTTGCAGTCCCTATACAGCTAAAGAGATTAGTTTTATCTTTTATCACAGCGGCTAAAAAGCTGATAGCATCACAATGGTTTCAACCGGAAAAAATGTGTCGTAAGGTATGGGTTCTTACATATCTCGATGTGATTTATCTAGAAATATCTACAGCAAGAATTGTAGGTGTCAGTGAAACCAAAATTGCAATGTGGTTAGAAGTGGTGGAGAGAGGGCGGTTAGGTGGCGTAGCCGAGATTGCGTTCGTCACCAACCCCGGAGACGCTAGGATTCGCCTGTTCAAATCCAGCTCACAGCTCCGGGGTTGTCATCAGCTTGGCTGGCCGTTCACACTAATACAATTGGCAGTATTAGAGGGTGGGAGAAGCTGGCGGGGTGGGTCCGGGTCGTTGTAAACAGCGACTCCTACAGTTCGGTCGGGGCGCCTGCTAAGCGCGGATAGGACCTGAGTGGGATAGTGTGATCCTTCCACACGCTACGCCCTCTCAGAGAATATCCGCGCTGCCAGGTGAAAAGAAGCGGTGATTGGCTGGACGTGTGTCGGAGGAAGCACGTGGTAGCCTCCACTCTCCCAGACCGACTGTGGGGGGTAAGTGCGCAGCGACCAGGAAGGGGATTGGGAATTGGCATAACGACTAACATTGGGATGGGAGAAAATCGGAGGAAAAATGGAGGGGGAAAAAGATCAATATAAAAAAATAGAAATAAAAGTGGTGGAGAGAATAAAAGCTAGCATATGAATTGTAGTGCCTGGTTAGGAGCGAATGATGATGGATGGATTATCCAAGTGGGGGTCTGGGGGGGGTGAACGAGCGAGAGCATATGTATGTAGGGTATTAGATAGCAAGTATTCTGTGTATATCTCGTATACTACATTTATTTAAATGGTGATTTCATTGGATGTGTACTGTTAATGCTTGTATGTCTAATTTTATGTTATGTTTAAAAAATAATAAAAAAAAAAACCGAGGTACGTACCATACTCCTGAGAATCTAGCTCTGTCAATCATTTGGCGATCTCGAAAATTATTAGACAGGGTTGTGGCTTTCCAATGATATCCCACGTTGGGATGAGCGAACCAGGGATCTAGGTGAAAAGTCACGAGCGAAAACGGGAAGAGAAAAAAACGCGGAATGCATTGGAGTCTATGAGTAAACTGAAACCTGCAGAGCTTTTTTTCCCCCCAGTTTTCATAATCGCTCCTAATCACTAATTTCTGAACGGATCTTTATGAAAATTTGAACAGGACTTCAGGCTATGGACCCATTGTGTATTTTCAGCCATACGAATTTTTTTGGAAATATACTTTTGGATATTGCAACTACTACAGAAAAACACGAGTGCACAAGTTCAAGTTCAACTCAAGTTCAGACCTATGTTACTCTATTTCATTAGCACTAAATGTGAATTTTCTTTATTGCACCAGAAACTTCAGAATGTTATCTTTCAAAATGCATGTGCTTTAACACTTTGAGTGCCGGGACCCGTCTTTAGACGTCTTTCCTGGCCATGCTAAAGTTGCCGGGGGACGCTGTACAGCGTCCTTATATCAATATTTCAAAAATCTGCGATCGGATTCATAATGTCCCTCCGCTGGCCTGAGATCCACCAGCAGGACCCACTGAGCTCTCTGGCGGTTCAGGAGCGCCATCTGGTGGCCGATCGGCGCAACCGCTTAACAGGAAGCGCAGTAGAGGTTTTGCTGGTCGGCCATATTACTTCCGGGCACTCGGTATAGGTTCCGGCACTCTAGCTCGTCACACTACATAGCGATCGATTGCCAATAACTCGATAAACAACATGATTTGGACGTATATACCATTATACAAGCTGGAGATGGACCGGGTAATAATATATCCCATAATGATAAAATTTCTACTCTACGATGATCGCCCAACGGCGCGCGGAGACTGGGGTGAGTTTCAGCGTGTAACGTTACCGTCTTCGATAATAACTGATATTATCAACATTTGACCCACATTAGATGATTGGTATAACGCTGCCCACGGAATTATAAACGCCCCCTCGCCCATCCGGTCAACATCAGATGACGTGTAGTAACTTCTAGAAGTACGTCTAGTTGGAATTTTTTATATCGCGCTGATTGCCATCAAACTGTATTTCATCATCAATATAATGCATTTGGGGCTATATATCACGTTCTGGAGAAAGCTGCAGAAAGAGATGAAAACATACTTATACATTAGACCATACTTTACTATGAATATGTGAATGAAAAAGTTTAACGTTGCTACACAATGAACAATACATATAGGACTTTGAATGGGCCCTAATAATGGCAATGTAGCAATAGAATTTAAAAAGTTATAGCCCTGCAAAGAAGGGGACTTTCTCCATAGACAAATAGCGCTGGCAATCTATGGTATATCATTAATTTAACCTTAGGCAACCAAAGTGTTAAGTATAAAGTATAGTATTTTGGTTTGCAGAAAAAGTATGCAGTCCTCAAGTTCAAGTTTAAAAATGGGCACTTTTCTGGGCGCCAGTTAAGAGGTTATAATCTTTATTTTTATTTATAATTTCTTTTTTTTAAACCAAGAGGTTGGCATTCGACTATGGTTCCTTTCGATCGACTATTCGTCGACACAAACATAATACAGTTTGTTAACTAATGCAGAGTTTATACATATATATATATTAGCAGTATCTTTTTGTTGATTCAACACAAGCCCTGCCTGAGCTAATAGGGAGGTGTAGTCTGACGTCATAGTTTCCCATGCGGTCCACCCATTTAGGGATTTATCATTAGGAAAATGGATTATCGGCTATTGTAACAATTCTGCCTCATGAACATTGGCAAGCTTTCCATATTTGCACAAAATGAGTTCCCTTTTATCACTAACATTATTGTTTAAGTATTTTTGGTTGAAATAAAGGTAGTTATGGCGGTCAGGTGGCGTAACGGAGATTGCGTTCGTCACCAACCCCGGAGCGGTTGGATTCGCCTGTTCGAATCCAGCTCACAGCTCCGGGGTTGTCACTAGCTTGGCTGGCCGTTCACACTAATACAATTGGCAGTATTAGAGGGTGGGAGAAGCTGGCGGGGTGGGTCCGGGTCGTTGTAAACAGCGACTCCTACAGTACGGTCGGGGCGCCTGCTAAGCGCGGATTGGATCTAAGTGGGATAGTGTGATCCTTCCACACGCTACGCCCTCTCAGTGAGAATCCGCGCTGCCAGGTGAAAAGAAGCGGTTGATTGGCTGGACGTGTGTCGGAGGAACTTACCAGTAGAGCGCCTGTCGTTCAGTGCTGTCACCGTCAGCAGCACCAAAGTGAAGTGTAGTGTTCCTCAGTGAACGAAAACATAAACGTTGTTATTTAGCTACATTTACGATTAATTGCGATTTTTTTCATGTTGAGCTACAGATTGTGGATGAATACACAGAAAGGTACACCATGCCAATGTTCATGCTTTATTTGTTTTAAACGAGACGATTTAGAAATGGGTCCATTGGAAAAATACATGGCGATTTCAAGAGGGGTGGACCGCACGGGAAACAGCAATGATGTAACCACTACACCTCCCTATTGGTGTGAAGGCTTATCACCTTGGCCAGATAATCCCCTGCTCGTTCCACACTGTGACACGTACAAGAATGGTGTTTACAAACATTTTGTGAATATCACAGACGGAAGATGTAAGATAAAAGTGAACCAAACGAGGTTCTTGACTCTTTGTGAATGTGTCGGCACCAGCAACAAGTTTTATCTAAAAAGACATCTTTGCCTGGAAGCAGGAGGATGCAAGGCAAACATGCCATTGGTAAAGAAAAAGGGTAACCCACGTTAGACAGAAGAAAAGTTAGCAAAATGATTTGATTAGAGTACCAGACCAGCTGTAATTTCCTCCTAGACCTAGGTAGTCTAATAATAGCACAATTAGGATAATGTCCACTGGATCTGCTCTGCCTTAGGCTATCACTTTAGCCACCGTTAAATAAACCTCACATGGGCCTAGCTAGCATAGTTTTCATTCTGAACTTGGCATACCTGTTTTCTTTCAGCGAAAGCCAATTATTCCCATGTCAGGTTTTTCAGGCTGTGTGAACCGTGAGTGATGGGTGGACACTGTTGGCTGGTAGGTCACTGTATTACTGAATGCATTTAGAAACACAGTGGAGTACAGTGCGGCGGTGCCATCACATGCAGGAAACCTCTGTCACCTTCCTCGTCTGAGCTTGTGAGTCACTCAACGGTGACTTTTTTGTTAGAGAGCGCACACACAGTAAGCCATTCTTCCATTCCTAACGGTTCAAGTGGCTTTAACCAGACTGGGCAAGGCAACCGTTAGTGTTTTATACTGTCACTTTAATAAATTGTAAGGAGTCCATAATAACGAGTGTCTGTATCATGTCTCGGGGCGCTGGGACCACTTTACTGTACTGTGCTTTACAGCCTCGGTCCACTGGGAAATAAAAGCTGTAGTACGAGGTCATGTTTAATACCTTTGTGATGGACAGGCTCTCTCTCTTTCTCTCTCTCTCTCTCTCTCTCTCTCTTTTACACACACACAGGAACCCACAAATATGCTGGTGTCCACACGTGCATGCGCATACCGAGCTCGCGTAGATAGTGTACTGTGCGTGTGCTGTGCACACACAAGCCAAGGCCTGCTGTAAAGTAGCTTTAAAACATGTATCAAGCATATTCAACAACAGCATATCTTCACCATGTTTGTTTTTGTTCAGTTAATTTCTCTTGCTATTTGGTTATTATCCAGATGGTTCCCTCCCTTTTCAAGGCACAAAAACACATAAGTCA
Organism: Notolepis coatsorum; assembly: GCF_963971535.1. Lineage (NCBI taxonomy): Eukaryota > Metazoa > Chordata > Actinopteri > Aulopiformes > Paralepididae > Notolepis > Notolepis coatsorum. The sequence continues at coordinate 95,171,872 of NC_140172.1, read as the reverse complement.
CAGGTTTTACCAGTGGGGCGAGGAGGTGAGGCTCAACAGTTCCGCACCTGGAATTCAGTGAATCACATTATGTGGCTCTAGCTATTGGATATATTGTGCTTGATGGCTTTATAGAATAAGAGCAAACATGAACTTGCAGGTATGTTTCTTGAGTGATGACCGGCAATTTTTTTAACAAGGTTGTTACGTACCCCAGTGGGGAGACGCAACACAAGGCCACAGACAGGGTAGGTGAGGGTGCAGCGACACAAAATCCAAGAAACTAAATTAGCTAAATAATAATATTTATTTCACAAAACTCAGCAACACAGAGAGCAAGGAGGACCTACCAGCATTTATCTTTCACCACTGTTATCTGTAATCAATTCAATGCATGTATGGATTAGGTCCGAAACAGATTAAAACCTGATTAATAGTGTAACTAGCTACATCACCAACACTCTAATAAATTACACGCCAGCAAGAACACTGCGATTATCAGCTGCTGGACTACTAGAGGCTCCCAGAAACAGTCAAAAGAGGATCGGTAATGCAGCCTTTATCAACTATGCCCCAAAACTGTGGAACAAACTACCCCAAAACATCAGGGAAGCCAACTCGCTAGACATCTTCAAAAGACAGCTTAAAACCTATCTCTTTGCTCAGGCATTTCAATGACTTACCTGCACTATTCTTACCCTGCCTACTTTTCTATGCTAATTTTATCTTATTTTACACTGCCTATCAAATTCATGTGTCGGTTATATGACTATTTTTAAACTGAATCATTTTAAACTATTTTTCACACTTTTTACTGTAACCTTGCTATTTACATTTTTTACTGTTGTATGTCCGTTCTATTTTATAATTTTTAGACTATTTTTAAACTTAATCATTTTAAACTACTTTATTATTTGTATTACTGAATAGAGAGCCTATTAGGATGCTAGATCCTAATGTGAAACACTGTGATTTACCATACCCTGCTATGCTCACCCATGCCTGTATTTTTACTGTTGTGAAGCACTTTGAACTGCAACCTCTGTATGAAAAGTGCTATACAAATAAAGTTATTATTATTATTAACTGCAAGCCTCCCTCCAAGCCTCTCTTTGGAAACCATGTATTTATATAGTACATAATACCTAAGCACATACAGTACAGATATCCTCATAATATAATTCATATCAATTAGATATACTATTTGGGCTTGTTTTTATCCTTATTCTGAAAGAGTTGAACTAATTATTTTCGCTAGCAAGATCTCATTTGATTATTCATTCCATAAGCCTACTGCCAGCAGGCACGTTTAAAGAAATATAATCTGATTGATTGGGGTAATGAGGGACTTAAAATTAGCCTATAGATTATGCATTTAACTTGTCGGCGAGGCTATTGAGCCGTACTGCATTGTACCCATTCTGCAATCTGTTAATAAAGTTTTAAATCAATCAATCAATCAATGCCGTTAGAAAATCAGGATTTCTTTGATCGACACCTGCTGTCTTTTCAGCTGAGGCGGCCGCGCGCAATTATCCTGAGTCTCAAGTCTGGTTCGAATGAACGAGACTGAATCAGCGTTCGAGGAACAGGAAAATCCCGGATTCAAACATCGGGTTAATTGAATCTGGATAATGGGACTTAGTTGAACCAGGTATGGGGAATAGTTTCTTTAATAGTTGTCATACAGAAGTACAGAATACTTTTATACAAAATGCTTCTTACTGTTACGCTCCAGAGACTGTGCAAGACAAGATAAGTATGAAATAAAATAACATAGTATAGCATGTAAATTAGAAGTAAAAAAATGAGGTCACAGTGTTCAGTATAGACATATGTACAATGTTCGATGCAGAATAGACGTAACTGAGTTACCATATAATATACAATACTATGCAGTGTACTAATATACAATACTATATAGTGCAAGGCAGAAATGGGATGAGGTGCAATTTAGGTACAATTTACAGTAGGTGTACGAGTTGTAGTGCAAATCCTTTATCAATAAATATAAAGTGTGTTTGTGTGATCTAAAGTGTGGAGAGTGGGTGCTGCAGTGTGTTGTTTGTTTAAGTGGGTGTGGGTGTGTGTGCTGTGTGCATTTGATGGTTGTTGCATAGTGTTTATTGTTCATTTAGCAGCCTGATGGCCTGGGGATAGAAGCTTCTTCTGAGTCTTTCTGTGCTCGCCTTACGACTCCGGTATCGCTTGCCTGACCGCAGCAGTTCAAAGAGGCAGTTGTTCGGGTGGCTGGAGTCCTTGATGATTCTCTTAGCCTTCCCCCTGCATCGCTTGTTGTAAATGTTCTGGAGGGTGGGAAGCCCCCCTCCAATTGTGCGTTCGGCTGAATGTGTCACTCTTTGTAGTCTGCTACGGTCTTGTGCAGTGCTATTCCCAAACCAGGAGGTGATGTTGCCAGTCAGGATGCTCTCTATTGTACATGAGTAGAAGTCATGTGTGTACAGGGAGTAGAGGAGGGGGCTCAGAACACAGCCCTGGGGGGCCCCTATGTTGAGCGTGATGGATGAGGAGGTGCAGTTGCCTGCTCTTACCACCTGGGGTCTGCCCGTCAGGAAGTCCAAGACCCACTGGCAGAGGTCATAGTTCAAGCCCAGGTCCCTGAGCTTGGCTATGAGTTTGGAGGGGACTATGGTATTAAATGCTGAGCTGTAGTCGATGAACAGCATTCTCACATAGTTCCCCTGCCTCTTGTCCAGGTGTGATGCTGTTGTGTGCAGCACATGGGCTATGGCGTCCTCCGTGGACCTGTTGGGGCGATATGCAAATTGCAGGGGGTCCAGGTTGATGGGGAGGGAGGAACAGATGTAGCCCTTCACTAGCTTCTCAAAGTACTTCATGGCTATGGAGGTGAGGGCTACAGGGCGGTAGTCGTTGAGGCAAGCGGGCGTAGATTTTTTGGGTACAGGGATGATGGTGGACTTCTTCAGACAGGTGGGGATGACAGCCTGTTCCAAGGACAGGTTAAAGATGTCAGTGAATACCGGGGCCAGGTGGTCGGCACAGACTTTTAGGACGCGGCCGGGGATGCCGTCCGGTCCTGCTGCCTTCCTGATATTCACTTTTTTAAAGGTCCGCCTCACCTCATGCTCTTGTTACCCTGAACACTGAGTCTCCATCAGCAGACCCCCCCCCCCCCCCATTGCCGTGGTTTGTAGGTTGGTGTTGTTATTCACAGCCTCAAACCTCGCATAGAAGGAATTGAGATCATTTGCTAAGGAGATGTCACTGTTCAGTTTGAGGGAGGTGCCTTTGTAGTCTGTCATTGTTCTGAGGCCCTGCCACATACCTCTAGAGTCAGCCTGTTCAAACTGAAGTTCAACTTTATCCCTGTAACACCGTTTTGCCTCTATTACTGCTCTCCTGACGTTGTATCTTGCCGTCTTGTGTTCTTCCATGTTGCCTGTCACCAGCCCGGTGTTGTAGGCTGATGTGCGCACTTTCAGAGCCTCACGGACGGATTTATCTACCCAGGGCTTTTGATTTGGTAGATAAGTAGACTAGAATGGCGCTGCTCCGACCGGCCACCTTTCTGTTAGCTCCGTCGAGACTGTGCTTACTTTTGTTAATTTTTATAGTTTTAAGAGTTTTATTTGCACCAACTGTTGGTGCATTATATGTGTATGACCGTCAGTCAATCATTGACATTGGATTAAGGAAAACGTACCGATTGGATTGCTCTCTGGATCGGATTGCTGAACAGCAGCAGTGGCCCGCCGAAATCCTTTGTTGTGGCCGAGGCAAGGAGAAGGCGCGACGACGTGGAAGAAGAGCCGGGGTCCGGAATAGATTGAGGTCCAAACGACACAGAACCACATTGCCCAGCATATTGTTGGCCAATGTGCAATCGATAGGAAATAAACTGGACGACATCAGAGCACGGATCCAATTCCAGAGGGACATTCGGGACTGAGAATGGGGATATGTAAACACAAGAGGGAGACAAAAGAAAACAAACGCATGCCTATACAACAGCTTATTATACATTACCCCCTCTATATATACACACATAAGGACACCGTCTGTAACAAAGGTGCTTAAAAAGTCCTTGGAATTCAAATCAACCATTCGCATTGAATGTTTTGTTCATCCATGATCAAATTGTTCTGAATCGAGAATTTAATTTTTTTTTATTTAAAGTGTAACTAATTGTCGGAAATTGGTTTTAAGCCATAAATATTGGATCCAATCTTTTTTCTATAAATAAAACAGCATTTAAAAGTGAATTGTATCCTTTTTTAAATGAAAGATCGTGCTTGGAAAAGTACTTAAGTCCTTGAATTTAATTTTGCAATGTCTGTGGCTCTACTATGTTCAGCCAAAGTCATTTTGACCTCTACTCCGAACCCTCTGGAGAAGACAGGTGCTTATTAGGAAACAGAAGGGAAAGTACCTTCAAACAGCCTGAGAAGGAACTTTATTTATAGGCTGACGAGCACATGGCTGAAGATATGGTGTGTTGACCCCATTTTTCTTCTTCTGGCTCATTGCACAAAGAAAACAGAAACATAGTCATTTGGATCTGCTACATTTCCTGCATATCTCCAGTAGAAGTACATTGGCCATTGCGTATTCCCCTAAGGGAGTTGGATCCTAAATATAGTTTATCTGTACCTGGCTGGCGGCGAGGTCTTCCCTCTACTCACTCACTGATATATGGCCCATTTAGAATAACACTCTTATCATCCACACAAAAGATGTTATTCTCAGGAGGAAACCCTCTTCCTCCACATCAAATGGACTGGAAAACACAAACGTGTGTGTGTGTGTGTGTGTGTGTGTGTGTGTGTGTGTGTGTGTGTGTGTGTGTGTGTGTGTGTGTGTGTGTGTGTGTGTGTGTGTGTGTGTGTGTGTGTGTGTGTGTGTGTGTGTGTGTGTGTGTGTGTGTGTGTGTGTGTGTGTGTGTGTGTGTGTGTGTGTACAGAGAGAGAGAACACCAGTGCTAGGTATCATTCCGATGACAGGTTAATGACTGTCTTCAATGCCAGCTATAATGTGCTGTGTGATAATGGTGAAGGTGTGTGTGTTCTTAGTGAGTGTTGATGTGAGTGAGTTGAGGCTTATTTGCTAATCCTACACAATTACATTAACACACAACATTAATGCTCCACGGCGCGTCAAACACGGAATCGAAGACAAAAGACAATGCACTATTTTAACATCAACCCACCCCCCCATTATTTGTATCACCATGGCAACACCGGTTTTGCTCCTCAGGCCCCCCCTGCCCCAAATCTCACCCTTTCCCCACCTCAGAATTAATGGTTTGGTTTCGGTGGGGGTCACACTCTTGTCACAATTTCCTCTCGTCTAATTTCTCCCATCCAGCTCAAGAGCAGATGACATAAATCAGATCTGTGAATTTTTTTTATTGTACTATATATATATAATAGCGGTAGTTATTCTCTCTCTCACAAAACTGACCAGGGTTCCCGGGCCAATAAACGTCAGTGGCTGGGTTCCCCCGACGTAAAGAACGGGGGGTTTGTGAAGGAAGAGTGTAGGTATTTTTGTCACCTCAGAGTAAAGGTCTCATATTGAACCTATCATCATTACTTTCATTGGTGCTCAATTATCAGAACCTCAGCCTCACTGCCTCCCTCAGCTGGCTGGCATGCTTAGTGTGGGGGTGATTGGAACGCCTCGCTGCCTCCCTCTCAGCTGGCTGCCATGCTTAGTGAGGGCGTGGGGGTGATTGGAACTGCTGTCCGACACTCTGCTTAACGACTTGCTGGGATGTTGAGGCTCCCAGAGAGCTGCCTAATGGGGAAACCACAGAAGTGCCCCTTCTCTCCAAATGTTATTTTCTCCCTCTAAATGTTCTCTCTCTCTCTCTCTCTCTCTCTCTCTCTCTCTCTCTCTCTCTCTCTCTCTCTCTCTCTCTCTCTCTCTCTCTCTCTCTCTCTCTCTCTCTCTCTCTCTCTCTCCCTCTCTCCCTCTCTCCCTCTCTCCCCCTCCCTCCCTCCCTCCCTCTCCCTCTATGTCAGACTTTGCAATCAAAAGTTAGGGGGCTAATAACCCTTGCCATAATTTCAGTGCGCCCCCTAACTTTTGATTGCAAGGTCTGACATTGACCCCCTTTTCAGGAGTTGACCTAGAGCCCACCAAGGTCATGCATATCAAATTTGGTCAATGTCAGACCTTGCAATACACTGTAAGGCACTGTAAGGCTACTGTCCTGCCTCACTTCCAGTGATGAAGCTAAGCTATGCTAACGGAGCGTCTATTCCCAAAGCTAAAATGCACGCACAGAGACAAAAAAGGTATGTATCTTCTTGTCTAACTCCAGGGAAGATGTTAAATAAGCTAATTTCCCAAAATAGTGGAGTTATCCTTTAAGACTCTCTGTTTAATCTTTGCAAGCAACAGTTCAAAGCCTAAAGGAGGACCAACACGCACAGAAACGAGATGTACGGTAAAGGAACCATTCACTTCCCTATCGCAAAGGATCTGCATTATACAGCAACTTGTAATGGGCCTGGTCTACAAGATACACTACGCGACCAAGGTACCCATGTACATGTCAAAATACTTCCCAAAGGTCAGTGAATACCACGATCACAACACCAGAGGGAGCTCCACAAATCATGTAAAACCCAGATTCGGCTCAAACAAGGGACTAAACACGTTTCGCAATTATGCCACATCAATGTGGAACGCCCTACCTAAAGCTGTAAAGGAATGTGAATCACTACCCACTTTCAAAAACACTGTCAAAAAACACCTACGTGAGACTGCAATTCGAAACTGGCCCCTACAAATGTCCTAACCTAGTTGTACAGTAAATGACCAAGTAAGGCTTTGTCAGTATTCCAATGTACAGTGTAAAATGTGTGTGTGTCCCCTACTCAACCCCCCCCCCCCCCCCCCCCCCCCCACCTCCAATGTACAGCCCTCACCCAACCCACCCAACCCCACCCCACCCATCCAACCTCCTCCAATGTACAGTTTCTACGCCAAATGTATATACACTCCTTTTCTGGACACTTTTGTATCACAAACAGTACTGTATTTGCAAATCTGATATGTCATAAATGTATAGATGTAGCAGTACTGTCTATCTGTATGTCATGTATGTCATATATGTTATGATGAATTGAAAATGGGGGACCCTGATGTAAACAAGACGAAAGTCTTTCTCTGGTCTGCATCCCCTTAACAATTGTATGTATTGAGCTGTACTGTACCCATTCTGCAATCTGTTAATAAACTTTTCAATCAATCAATCACAGTACAAGAACAACAGGAACTGATGAACAGATAATAATACATACAGACCCAACTAACCGACACACTGAACTGGCGTTTCAGACCACACCACTTGGCACTCCCTAATGGTCGGTATCAATATTGGTATGGTGGGTATATAAAAACCAAGGCTGTCAATCTATACAAATATTTAATCTGATTAATCGCATGATTGTCCATAGTTAATTGTGATTAATGGCAAATTAATCGCATATTTTTTTATCTGTTCTAAATCTACCTTAAACTGATATTTTCAAGTTTTAATACTAGGGCTGCACAATTAATCGATTTTAAATCGAAATCGCAATTTCGAATGATGCAATTATAAAATCGCAAAAATAAATAAAAAAAATCGCATATTTTTTTTTGTGTGAATTTATTTAACCAGGAAGTCCCATTGAGATACAAGATCAGTTTGGGAGAGGGAGGTAAGGGGTTTTAGATTGTGTGTTGTGAAGTTTAGACTTCAGAGAGGGAGAGTAAAGTACAGAAAAAAGGGTACCGTTGGGTACCGGTATCGATTCCCAGGTAAAAAGAAAAATGTTCAGGCTCGGTGTCCTGAAAAGACCCACCGCGTAGGCCAGATACAAGCCGCATTTTACAATAAACCTCTGTGGGGCTGTTAAAAAAAATTATAACCACAAATCTTATCGCAAACGCAATATCTGTCAGAAAAATCGCAATTAGATTATTTCCCAAAATCGTGCAACCGTATTTAATACTCTTATCAACATGAGAGTAGACAAATGCTTGCTTTATGCAAAGAAATGCATGTTTATTTATTGCCACAATAAATGCTGAAATCATGAAAACATTTAATAAAAGCTAAAAAAAAAACAGATGCGCATACCAATTTACTAACTTGAACTATTCATCCATATTTCTTTTGTTTAAGCAGCCATTTAACACAAAAGGATGACCCTCAATTTTCAAAACAAACAGAGTGATGCACAAAATAACTTAAAATAAAATAATAATTTAAAACAATGAATAAAGTGCATGAAATAATAGAGGAAAGAAAAAGTTAGGAACTTGTTACACCCACACAAGGGCTGAGGACTCACACCTACCGCCCCCCCCCCTCTCTCACACACACTCTCCCAGCTTTCTTTCTCCCTTGCCCCTTCCTCATCTCACTCACTCACTCACTCACTCACTCACTCACTCACTCACTCACTCACTCACTCACTCACTCACTCACACTCACTCACTCACTCACTCACTCACTTTCAGTCAGAAACAAACATAGTATCAATGAGCCTCATGCATGAAGCGATATAAGTAATTTTTTTTTTTTTACTTACATTTTTATTAACATTTATAGACAAACAACACTTGAGAGGGACCCCCCGTCCTGCCATCCACCCCTAGAAATAGGGTTCCCCCACATCCCAGGTCCGTCCCACGCGGGGCAGAGTACTCAGCGACACGGGTCCCTTGAATTTAATTGGGCCAGGCCCTCCCCCCACCCCTATACCAGACAAAATCATTCTAAAATACATTAAAGCATTTTATCAATCAATGTTTTTCTCCTTTTAGCTCTTAAATCACCAGACAGCAGTCACATATCTCTTGCATTCTGTAGATAGAGAAGAGGAATATTAAGAACATAATAGAAAACAAAAATAAAACAATAACAAGCTGGACCCTACCTGGGGTCCATCCTAGAGGCTAATCTCTCCTGTGACAAAATGGCATCCAATGTAATAAAAAAAGTCAACCAACGAACTCGATTCTTGTACCGGATCTCCTCTCTGGTAAACAAGAACACCCTGAAGACTCTGGCAGGAGCACTCATTCAGGGGTACTACGACTATGCTTGCACCTCATGGTACCAAAGCACCTCAAAGGCGCTAAAAACAAAATTACAAACATCTCAAAACAAACTGGTCAGACTACTGCTTGACCTTACTCCTAGAACCCACCTCACCCCTGCCCACTTCGACAACCTAGGATGGCTTAGAGTAGACGACAGAGTACAACAACTTGCAATGGGCCTGGTCTACAAGATACACTACACGACCAAGGTACCCATGTACATGTCAAAATACTTCCCAAAGGTCAGTGAATACCACGATCACAACACCAGAGGGAGCTCCACAAATCATGTCAAACCCAGATTCGGCTCAAATAAGGGACTAAACACGTTTCGCAATTATGCCACATCAATGTGGAACGCCCTACCCAAAGCTGTAAAGGAATGTGGATCACTACCCACTTTCAAAACCTCTCTCAAGGGACACCTACGGGAGACTGCAATTCAACACTGGCCCCTGTAAATATCCTAACCCAATCATTCCAACCCCCTCCAATGTACAGTCATTTACCTAGTATGGTTTTGTCAATAGTTCAATGTACAATTGTGTTTGTTTGTACAGTGTCTCCTCCCCCCCCCCCTCAATGTACAGTGTTACTTGTTTATACAGTATGCCCCCCGCCCCCCCCCCCCCCCCAACCACCTCCAATGTAAATTACCCAGTATGGTTGTCAATATCCCAATGTACCCAACCCCCCCCACCCAACCTCCAATGTACAGTTTCTACGTCAAATGTATATACTCCCTTTTCTTGACTCCTTCTGTATCACAAACAGTACTGTATTTGCAAATCTGGTATGTCATAAATGTATAGATGTAGCAGTACTGACTATCTGTATGTCATGTATGTCATATATGTCTATATGAATTGAAAATGGGGGACCCTGATGGAAACAAGACAAACGTCTTTCTCAGGTCTGCATCCCCTTAACAATTGTATGTATTGAGCCGTACTGTATTGTACCCATTCTGCAATCTGTTAAATAAAGTTTTCATTCATTCATTCATTCAGAGACCAGGAAGGCCAGTCAGATCACCTCTGTCACATTATCCGCTTCCATACCCTCGAAGAAAGTTAGGAAAGGATCCCAAATATTGTGGAATTTTTCGGTACAACCTCTGACAGTATACCTGATCTTCTCCAGTTTAATATGATACATGACCTCTCTCATCCAGTGGCCGTAGACAAGTGAACCTGGGTCCTTCCATTTGAACAGTATCAGCCTTCTGGCCAAAAGTGAACAGAAGGCCAGCATTCTAGATTCCCACCATCTAAAGTGGATGTCCTTTGGGGCCACTCCGAATAATGCAATATATGGTGATGGCTCCACTTCCTTTCCAAATATCTTAGAGAAGGTGTCAAAGATGATCTGCCAATAGGTGTGCAACTTTAGGCACGTCCAGAACATGTGGAGCAGAGTGGCTGGAGCCTGTCTGCAGCGGTCGCTATGTCGGGATATATTTTAGAGAGCCTGTCTTTAGACCAATGCAGTCGGTGTACAATTTTTAATTGGATAACCGCATGTTTAAGGCAAATGGAAGAGGAGAAAATCCCCTGTATTATTTTGTCCCATGTGTCCTCTGCGATTGGTTCACCTAAGTCAGTCTCCCATCTGCCCCTGAGGAGATCTAAAGGTGTCGAGTTGCTTCTATTTTTTTTTTATTTAGATTTTTTTTATCTTTCCCCCCCTCCTTTTTCCTCAGATTTTTCTCCCATCCCAATGTTTAGTCGTTATGCCAATTCCCAATCCCCTTCCTGGTCGCTGCGCACTTACCCCCCACACAGGGCTCCAGACTAACTTTTTTCACCACTTAACCGTCCCAAAGTGAATGTAACCGTCCCAAAAATCAAATGTCGTTTCTTTACTTTGGTTTTGTCGTCTATAGTTGTTATTGCCATAAGAAACACCATTCAGAGAAGGGGAGAATAAATTGATTTAGTCAAAAGGCTCCCAGGTGGAAAGATTTCACAAGAATAATTATGATTAAAAATAAATAAATATATATATATAAAAAAAAGTCTTTAACAAGGTGTTAGTATAGGGATATTTGGTCACGGTGCTGTTATAGTCAACCAATTGGAGCCATGTTGATTATTCCTTCCATAGGAAAATATATTTAAATGTATTTGTATTTTATTTCGTTTTAGTTTTTTTTGTTATTACAAATGTGTGTGTTTATGGTTGAAAATGTTAGAGATAAATAAAGATCAAATCAAATCTAACTGAATAAGTTATCCCTCTCCTAACAAGAAAGAAAAACGTAGTTTAGCTTTAAACTATATAATGTCATTGCGTCCAGAGATTCCACCTTTGATAACTAAAGTAATGACACTTGACTAGTAATGAAACATGTCCCTTAGATCGCGCTGTCCTCCTGGTCGATATTGATAACTGCTGCTAAAATAAAATAAAATAAGTCCTGAGTTTTATTAACGTAGAATAATTCATATATATATATGCGCGCACTGACAGTCGGCTAATTGACATTTCCTGTGAAAAAAATTAAATCCTCTCCGTCCCCGTTTGCGTCCCAAAAAAGATTTCTGTTCGTCCCAAATCAATATTTGATCGTCCCTGGGACGACGGGACATCGTTAGTCTCGAGCCCTGCCCCCACAGTCGGTCTGGGAGAGTGGAGGCTATCGCGTGCAGCCTCCGACACGTCTAGCCAATCAACCGCTTCTTTTCACCTGGCAGCGCGGACTCTCACTGAGAGGGTGTAATGTGTGGAAGGATCACACTACCCCCCTTAGATCCTATCCGCGCTGAGCACTGAGCAGGCGCCCCGACCGAACTGTAGGAGTCGCTGTTTACAACGACCCGGACCCACCCCGCCAGCTTTCCCACCCTCTAATACTGCCAATTGTATTAGTGTGAACGGCCAGCCAAGCTGGTGACACGCCGGGAGCTGGATTCGAACAGGCGAATCCAGCATCTCCGGCGTTGGTGACGAACGCAATCTCAGCTACGCCACCTGACCGCCACTGAGTTGCTTCTATTAAGTAGTTCATAAATTCTGCTTACAGCCTGTTTCTGGATCAGTTTACAGTTCAAGATTGAGTCTAAAAGGGAGGCAGGAGGACACACTGGGTAGCAGTCCGAGTTAGAAGTTACGAAGCTCCGGAGTTGCAAGTATCTATAGAAGTGTGACCTAGGGATCTTGTATTTCTGTACTAGCTGTTCAAAGGAGGCAAAGTTGCCGTCTATATAGAGGTCAGACAGCATACTCACTCCACTCCCAGCCCAACTGTCAAAGGCCCTATCCATCGTTGATGGGACAAACATGTGATTTCTTGTGATCGGAGCAGCCAGTGATCATTCCCTGAGGGAAAAGGTTCTTCTAAATTGGTTCCACACTTTTATCGAATGGATGACAACTGGGTTCGAGGTAAAGCTAGATATGGGCTGTGTGAACGGGAGCTTAGCACATAACAAGGCAGATAGGGAGGTGGATTTAACCGACGCTCTCTCCAGCACTGTCCACCAGGGGGTTGTGTCCTCGCCCTTTACCCAGTATAGTAACAATCTTATGTTTGCTGCCCAGTAGTAATAAATAAAGTTTGGAAGCGCCATCCCACCCATTACGCGGGGTCTCTGCAGCATAGATCTTTTGATCTGGGGTGGTTTTTTGTTCCAGATAAAGGAAGATATCTGGTTGTTTATCTTGGAGAAGAATGTTTTGGTCAGAAAGACTGGAAGACTCTGAAACACATATAGAAATTTCGGCAATACATTCATCTTTATTGTGTTGATTCTCCCACCCAGGGATAGCGACAGGGGGTCCCAACGTTCAATATCTCTCCCCAGATTAGACAGTAAAGGTTGATAGTTAGCCATATATAGGTCCTTATGTTCATGCGTGATCCATATCCCGAGGTACTTGAACTTTTTAGGGCTAATTTTAAACGGGAATGTGCTCAGAGGTACCCGATCCGCCGAGGTGCCGACGGGCATCGGTTCGCTTTTTTGAATGTTGATTTTGTATCCGGATATTTTGCCGAAGTCCGCAAGTAGGGTCATCAACCGAGGAAGACTCGTTTGGGGTTGTGATATATACAACAACATGTCGTCCGCGTAGAGCGAGACTTTATGCTCCGAGCCCGCACGCATGATCCCTTTGATATCGGTGTTCTGCCTCAGAGCCAGCGCAAGGGGCTCCATTGCGATCGCAAAAAGGAGTGGAGATAAAGGACATCCCTGTCTCGTTCCCCTATGGAGTTCAAAGTAGGTGGATAGATTGTTGTTGGTGCGAACGGCAGCCATCGGAGACGTATATAGAATTTTAATCCAAGCTATGAGCTTGGGGCCAAACCCAAACCTCTCCAGAGCGTGAAAAAGATAGTTCCACTCCACCCGATCAAACGCTTTCTCCGCATCAAGGGAGAGGACCACCTCAGGCGTTCCGGGTGGAGAGGGGCTATACAGGATATTTAGGAGGCGTCTGATATTAAAGAAAGAGTACCGATTCCTGATGAAGCCTGTTTGGTCCGGCGAAATAATTGAGGGGAGAACCCCCTCCAGACATGGCCAGAACCTTAGCGAGAACCTTGACATCGGCGTTAAGGAGGGAAATTGGACGGAACGAGCCGCATTCCAGTGGGTTCTTGTCTTTCTTAAGGATTAAGGAGATAACAGCTTGGCGCATGGTCGGAGGAAGATAATTTGTTGAGAATGATTCATCAAATACGGCTAGCAGCAGTGGGGACAGCTGGGTTGAGAATTTTTAGAAGTCTGTAGGGTAGCCGTCTGGCCCCGGGGACTTGCCACTCTGCATAGATCTAATCGCTGACGTAATCTCCGCAACCGTAAGTTCCTCCTCCAGATATGCAGCCCTCTCTGGGTCGACTGTCGGGATGCGTAGGGTCCTATAGAAATCGTCTAGCAACACCGGCGGGATAAACAAACAACACAAACGCAAAAGCGTGCTCACACTGATGAAAAAAGAACATGTGGACGTGGCTCTATTAAGCGAAACGCACATTTTAGAGGAAGACATAAATACGTTAGCGGATAACATATACCATAATATTAGTCACTCTTCTTTTGTTACGAGAACTAGAGGGGTAGCCATAGTCGTCAGACGCAAATTAAATATCGAATTGAAAGGGGTATGGTCGGATGCTGAGGGGTGCATAACTATAGCTAGGATTATACACAATAACAGGAAAATTGCATTAGCAGCGGTATATGCCCCAAATTTGTACGAAGTGGGTTTCTTCACTTCACTAACCGGAGAAATGTTAAACCATCCCGAATACTCATATATAATAGGTGCGGACTTTAATGCCATTTGGAACCCAAGGATGGACAAAACTTACCTTACCTTTTCCAGCGAACAAAAAAATTCATCTAAAGCATTAAAAGATTGGTCGAAATCAACAGGGGTAACTGATTTATGGCGTTCACTTAACCCCATGACCCGCAAGTACTCCTGTCGTTCGTCGAGACACAACACACTATCCAGAATTGATTATGTCTTTGCATCCCCGAGAATATTTGATAAATATGAAGTGGAAATGACACCCAATGCGCTATCAGATCACTGCTACTTAATCCTGAAAGCAACATTTGGTACACTATCTTCCCGGGCCCCAAGATGGCGTTTTAATTCTATGCTGCTTAACAACAATGAATTCATTACACAAATTAAAGAAGCTCTCACAATATTCCTACGGGATAATGCTAACTCGGTGCAAGATCCCAGAATATTATGGATGTCGGTAAAGACTATGATTAAGGATTTCTCGGATAGATTTTCCTCCATATTGCGCAAAAATCAAAACACAAAACTATCTGAAATGGAAACGCTTTACTCAACGCTTTTTAATTCTTTAAAATACAACAACTCTACTAGACTAGAAAACCAAGTAAACATTCTAAAGACAGAGATCAAAGCAATATACAGACAAAAATCTGAATTGCAAATACGCAGCACAAGACAACAGCAGTACTTCCAAGGCTCTAAACCTAGTCACCTATTAGCCATGCGACTAAGAATTAATGCAAAATTTGCAGATATAACTGCCATTAGGAAACAACAAACTCTAGTAACAGAACCCAAAATAATAAACGATACATTCAAAGAATTCTACTCCGATTTATATAATTCAGAAACGTCCTTTGATCAGGACAAATTAGACACATATCTTAATCAAATTACTCTCCCTAAAATTACGGAGGAAGACGCTAAACAGTTAGAAGTACCGATCACATTAGAAGAACTCAAGGAGGCCATATCCGGAATGAAAAACGGCAAGGCTCCGGGAATTGACGGTATCCCATCAGAAATGTACATTTCTTGCTGGGACATATTTGGACCCTTATTACTAAATATGATCATATACTTAGTCAAAGAGGGAAGCTTCCATAAACACCAAAATACCGCACTTATTTCAGTTCTTCACAAAAAAGACAAAGACCCCACTGAGTGCGGTAGTTACCGTCCTGTAAGCCTCCTCGGAACCGATGTCAAACTGTACTCTAAGATATTAGCCATCAGATTGCAAAAGCATATGACGTCTTTAGTTCATCCGGACCAAACAGGCTTCATAAAAGGTCGCCTGATCAATGATAACATAAGGCGAATACTGCACGTACTAGATGCTGACAAAGAGGACACCACACCTAAGGCGATACTATCCCTGGATGCTATGAAAGCATTTGACAGGTTAGAATGGTCGTTTCTATGGGCAGTATTAGAAAGGATGGGGTTAGGAAAAGGATTCATTGATATGATTAAAGTACTATACAAGGACCCATCGGCCAGGATTACAACAGGCACATTCATCTCCGATATCTTTCCGGTATCACGCTCAGCCAGACAGGGTTGCCCTCTTAGTCCCGGACTATTCGATCTATCATTAGAACCTTTAGCACAATTTATAAGACAATCCCAACACATAGAACCAATAGTAATCAAGGGCACACATCTTAAAATTAGTTTATATGCGGACGACGTAATATTGTTCATGCAAAACCCCATTCTACCAGTATCGGAGACGTCAGGACCATTAAAAGTACACAACGCAGAGGAATTGGATGGAGGGCCGAACAGACGAGGACGTGATACTGGCCAGTTTGATCAGAATCTTACAGTTGCCGCATATACTCAAGTTGATAGAAAACTTTGGTGATTTATCGGGATTTAAAATAAATTGGCCTAAGTCGGCGTTTCTTCCTCTTAACACCAGTGCAAAAAAAGACACAACCCTCCCAGGTGCGATACCCATGGTCAAACATTTCAGATGCTTGGGTGTGGAAATATTTCCCACCATAAGACAAACGGTGAAGCACAATTACACAAAAATACAGAACAAAATCAAAGACGACCTGGACAGGTGGGCAAAACTTAAAAACTCGGTACAGGCAAGGGTATCAATAGTTAAGATGGATGTATTACCAAGAATCAATTTCTTCAGCTCAATGCTTCCGTTACCTCCTCCAGAGGGCTACTGGAAAAGATTACAAACCTCCACATACAAATTTATTTGGAATAACAAACCACCTCGCATAAAAAGATCCACCGCACAGAGAAATAAAGCAGACGGTGGCATGGCAGTCCCAGACTTTTTACAATATTTTAAGGCCTTCACTTTAAGACCAGTGAAGATATGGTCTGACCCCCAGGCTTTGGTATCTTGGAGAGAATTAGAAGAAAACATGGTAGCCCCACAGAGACTGGAAGACATAGCACACACAAAAATTTCAATCAAGCATTGTGAGCGAGAATTTGGCCCAATAATTACCCATACAATCAGAACATGGCGGGAAACACAAAAGAAATATCCTAACCCTCAAGAATGGCATAATCACACTCCCATATTCAATAACAATGCACTCCTAATGGGAAAACGACCTATAAGATTCCCTATATGGGAAGAGAAAGGCATACACTCATTAGGGGATATTTTTAATAACAAGGGCCTCTGTAGTTATGTCGAAATATGCATAAAGTTTAACCTCACCGAGTCCACATGGCTTTTTTACATACAGTTAAAACTTTGTATGAGATCTCACGGTGTTCCATTACTCGTACCAATTGAACACCACAGATACCACAAATTTTTCTATGAAAGAGATACATTGGGAGGTTTTGTATCAAGTTTTTATTATCAATTACTAACGTCCTCGTATGAAACCCTTCAAATAGACACTGTCTGGAGGAGGGATATACCAGACCTGGAATATGACTTTGATTGGCAAGGAGCCTGGGAAAATGTCCGACTTACATCAAGGAACCCGGATCATCAACAAATCAATCTGAACTATATTCACAGGACATACTTGACTCCTATAAGGCTGTGCAAAATGGGGCTTATACAAGACTCCAAATGCTCCCAATGTACAAATGGGAACGAAGGAACATTTATGCACATGTATTGGGACTGCCCACCAGTTAAGGCATTCTGGAAAGATGTGTCCCAACAATTATCAACACTCGTATTTTGGAATATACCTGTACACCCCGCGGTATTACTATTGAATGATGTTTTTGAGTTTGCAGTGAATCCACAACTAAAAAGATTGGTTTTATCGGGTATCACAGTAGCTAAAAAAACTGATCGCATCACGTTGGTTTCAACCGGAAAAAATTTGCCGAAAAGTGTGGTTTCTTACATATCTTGATGTGATATATCAAGAAATATCTACAGCAAGAATTCTTGGGATCAATGAATCCAAAATGTCAATGTGGTTAGAAGTGGTGGAGAGAATAAAAGCTAGCTTATAATGGTGGTGTCTGGTTAGGAGTGAGGGATAATGGAGGTACGATCCAAGAGGGGGTCTGGGAGGGGCGGGTTTGAGCTGGAGCATATGTGTGTAGGGTTTTAGAAAATAGGTATTAGGGGTATATTATATACTAACATTTATATAATTGTAATTTCGTTGGATATACACTGTATACGGCTAAAATGTTATTATAGACTATTTTTGTTTTATCCTGTTTCTGTACTTGCATATATTATAACCACCTTTACTGAAAGTTTCATTATGCATTGTGTGTTGAGTACTGACTTTTAATAACTTTTTGTTCTGCAATAATAAAAAAAAGAATAAAAAAAAAAAAAAATCGTCTAGCGTGGAGGGCCCCACTTGCGAGTCCGAGGTGTATAACGATTGGTAGAAAGTTTTAAAGCTTTCATAAATTTGAAGGTTATCAGTGGCTTTTGAGCCCCGCTCGTCATTGATAGTGGGGATGGACTGGTTGGCAGTTATTTGTCGCAGTTGATGGGCAAGTATCCGTCCGGCCTTCTCCCCATGTTCATAGTACCCCTGTCGCGTTTTAGTAATGAGGTACTCAGCCTGTCGTGTTGACAGGAGGTCAAACTCAGTTCGCAACGATATACGTTTTTTCAACGTGTCGGCTGATGGCGAGTGGCTATGTAGTCTATCTAGCTCCAGAATCTCGTCCGTCAGTTGCTTAAGGCGTGCCGTGCTTATCTTCTTTTGGTTGCCGCAATATGAAATCACCTGTCCCCTTAAGTACGCCTTCAGTGATTCCCAAATGGTTAAAGAGGACATTCCCGGAGTCTTATTAATGTCGAGAAATAATGTAATTTCCGAGGTGATGAAGTTTGTGAAGGCTTTCTCCGACAGGAGCAACGGGTTGAGTCTCCACTGGCGGTGGCCGAGCCGTGTATTCGGGATACTCATTTTCATAACTAAGGGACCATGGTCCAAGATAACTATCGCTCCGTATTCGCATTTGGTTACGAGGGGAAGAAGTCTCTTATCCAGGAGAAAGCTGTCTATGCGCGAGAAGGTATTATGGACCGGAGAAAAAAAGGAGTATCCTCTGGATGTAGGATTACGAAACCGCCACACGTCAGCTACCCCATATGACTTAAGAAAGCGCCGGATTGCGCGGGCCGAGCTAGACTGGGGGGCCTTCCTGGACGAGCTACGGTCCAGCCCCGGGGAGAGTGCACAATTCATGTCGCCGCCAAGGATGAGATGGTGCGAGGTCATATCCGGTAGGCGAGAAAAAAGGCTGGTGAAGAACGAAGGGTTGTCCCAGTTTGGCGCGTAGATATTAGCCAGAATGACCGGGAATGAATGCAGTTTCCCCACCACTATAATATAGCTCCCTGCAGGGTCAGCCTCTACACTTGACATAGTAAATGGCGTGTTTTTATCTATCAAAATGGCTGCTCCTCTGGCCCTTGTGTGGAAGTTGGAGTGATACATCTGTCCCACCCACCCCCCCCTCAGTCGACAATGGTCCGCAGTTTTTAAATGCGTCTCCTGTAAAAACGCTATGTCTACATTGAGTTGTTTTAAATGTGTAAGTACCTTCTTACGCTTTACTGGGTGGTTGAGTGATTTAACATTCCAACTCACGAAATTGACAGAGCACCCTTCCAGCCCTATGGTATCACCCATGTTGATCATAGTAGATGAGAGAGGCCATGCATCTGGAACCTAGAGAGAGCTCAGCACAGCTGCAGGTGAAAAACAAAACAGACATCTGATCAATTAAGCATGTTGAATGTACAAGTCTGGTAACCCCCCCCTGACACCCATAAAAGCAAGGTGTCCTAAGTACCCTTCAGAAACAAATCGTGTTGGAGGTTCTCTATCTATAGAGCCTGCCCCTCAGACCCCCGTCGAGCCTCTTAGGAGCGAAAAAAATCTTTACTCAGATCTTCGTATTATATAGAATCTTCCACTCTCTAGTGGAATGCACCCAACCGGGTAAAATTATATAGGTAGCGACAGTAAACGTCAAGCATAACCGTATATTAGCAATATCACATTAAGCATTAAGCAGGTCCCGAAGTAAGGCAGAACAACCTCTTCCCTAGCAGGGGCGTTCAGCGTGCCCCGCTAGACACAAAAAACTAAAACAAAAGGGTGCCTGGTTGTGTGATATAGAGTAAGTTGGAAGAGGTGTGTGAGTGTGCGTGCGTCAACATGGTTATATACGCGGGTGTGTGTCTGGGCGCATGCCCTTCCGTGTTCGTGCAGTTGTATGCACGTGAACCTATGTGTGCATGGATGTATCGGACACAGCCAGGGTGTAAGCGTATGGGTGTGAGTGTGTGGGTCCATGCCCCCGTATCTGTATAATGTGTAAACGTGTATGTGTGTCTACATGTGTGTGTGCATGCGCGTAATATGCGCCTACGTGTGTGTGGTACGTCTAGAACCTATAGATAGTGCATCCATTAGGTGTGCGAGCACGTGCGTTATCATAGGTGTGAGCGTGTGTGTAAATATTTATGTCTATGTGTATACACATATTGTCCTATTGGGGCCAAAATTATACACTGTTCACATCACCTGTACATCATAAGTAGAGGGCAATGAATTTGCTGGAGATTGGTGAGTCACTTAGCTTGATATATGGCATCCAGTGGCGTCCTCTCAATGCTAGGCAGATGATGCTACACATAGATTATCACACAGTAGACATTACAGTAGCCTCTATACATATATTGTCCTGTTGAAGTTAATATGATACATTGTTCACATCACCCGCATATCATAAGCAGCACGTACACACCGATACATCTCTTTCTATGTGGTCTGTTGATATAGGATCAGAGATTTGCTGGGTGTTAAGTCTGTTGTATAGCTTAATAACAACCAGTGGTAAATTCTTGAAACTGAGTAGGTGGATCATTACACTAGATTGTTAATTAGCAGATTTTACAGTGGCCTTTTAGCAAGCAGTAACCCGTTGGGGACAAGATGGCACATCATTCACAACATCTGTACGGTACAGATATAACACACAAATATCCGAGTATCTCCCCTTTCTGATCGAAAAAGTTTATAGTGATGTGCAGAGCAAACAGCATCTCAAGAATCCTTTATTCTTCTTTTCTAAAGAATGCTAGCATTGTGTGTGCCAAAGGTAGCCTACCCGACCTCACCCGCTGCTGCATGTACAATGTTCTTTCTGACGTAGCTCATTGCCTCACTTGCATCGATGAACTCTTTATCTTTTCCCTTGTGCGTGATGCGAAGGGAAAAAGAATGGGCTGGAAAAAGAATGCCGTACCGGGTGTCCTCACGACCGCGTAGTAGCTTCCTTACCTCCGTAAACGCAGCCCTGGCTTTCGCGACGCTTGTGGCATAGTCGGGGAAGATTGCAATAGCCATTCCGTTGAGCTGTATTGGAGCCTGGGCGCGCGCCCGGCTCAAAACCTCGACACAGTCCTGGTAGTAGTGGAGTTTAGCCACGATAGCACGAGGCTTCCCGTTTGTCCTCTTCGGCCCCAGTGTTCTGTGCGAGCGGTCTACCAGCACTACATTATCCATTTGTAGCACGTCTCTCAGTAGCTTTGAGACCGACGCAGTGGAACTCGAGCCATCCGTCTCAGCCACCCCAATTATCCTCACGTTGCACCTCCTCATCCTAACCTTCCATGTCCTCACACTTCCCTCTGAGACCCGCCACCTCTGATTTTAAGTCTTCGACTGTGGTTTGTAGCGTTACCACCTCGTCCGACCACCTCGAGAGACCACCCTCCACGTCTTTAATGTAGCCTCCATTTTGTTCATATCCACGCGCAGTGCCGCTACACAGCTTTGCATTTCCTCATTCATCACTTTCAAATAATTTCTGATAAGGTCGAACTCTCTGGAAAGTGCACCTTTCAATTCCGATTGTATTATCTCTGCGAGTTCCGATTTCAGCGCGAGGAGAATCTCTGCCTTTAAGGCTGTGGTATCCACGCCAGACATCTTTGACGGTGTGGACGGTGGTGGCCCTGAACTGGAAGTCGAGGCTTTTTCAGGCCTTCTTGGAGTCGAGACGTATTTGTATTTGCGTAGGTTTGATGCCATCTGTCCGTGTAAACAATGACCATTGGTTTGAACAAATGTACCCTGAGTAAGATTCACTAAGTTTTGTAAATCCGTAAGCTTATTAAATTAAGATAAAATAAAAATAAGTAGAGGCTCGACGGGAGCTCGAACAAACAGCGTGCTACTCCATTGCTCGCCTAGCCACGCCCGGGGGCACATCATTTTTATGATGAAAATTAACATAAAGATTATAAAACATTGCCACCTTTTTTTTTAAAGTCTTCGTCCCTATGTTTGATAACGTAATGTTAATGTCTCCATATATAGGGCTCTACGCTAACCTTTTCCCCAAGGAGCACATGTGCTCCTAAATAAATCTTTTATAAATAAAATCTAAATAAAAATTTAGGAGCACACAAAGAAATTTAGGAGCACAGTGAACATTTTTCAAGTAACAGAGTTTATTAACAAACTATTTATTACATGCATATTATACTGTGCGTGTGCATACTAAGGGCTAAACATCTGTGCAAATAGCGCATACCACCAAAATCACATATTGGCCCATGCCTAGACGCAAAGGATATCGGTTGTCAAGCTGCTTTTGTATGTTGTGGTCTTGTCACGATACCAACATTTTGACTTTGATACAGATAGGAAAGGCAATGGAATATATTATTAGATGACAGAACATGGAAAATTCTTTATACAATTATTTAATTCATTATAATTGAAACGCTATTGAATAATCGTTAATTAATAGTTAATACAATTATTCTGTTACAGCTACAACTGAGCTATAATTTCTACGTATAGCTACTGTCCATCAATGTCTTCCTTTTGAATGAAATAGGTTCAGGAGAGAGAGATGTAGAGAGAGCGAGACACACACACACACACACAGATAGACACAGATATTCTCAGCCCCCCTTTCCTCTGAGCGTTCCCAGTGATGGCTTACTATGTGCGTGTGTGTGTATGTGCGTGTGCAAATGGGAATGGGACACACATCTGTGCAATAGCACACACCCGTCACACCACCAAAGTCACTGGCTGGCCCACAGGGTGCGTTTATGTGCGTGTGCTAACTTCGCTTACGTTATCCGCCTCAGTAACATTAGCTGCCTCCCCGGATTCCTCTTTCTCCACGTCTGTCTTTTGCTCAAAATAAAAATGAATTGGCTTCATGGCTGGCTGAATCTTTAGCGTTGTATGATTCTAAATGTATAACTTGCCTATGCCGGTACCGTGACTTTCTGTTCCAGCGCGTACTGTGTTTATCGTTTAATTTCTCTCGTGAAACCAGCCGCGTCACCGCAGGAAACTCTACTGTGATTGGACGTTTATGCGCCTTGTGGAATGTGGGACTTGTAGTTTCTTAACTATTAACAGCGGAGCTTGTAATCTTCACTCGCACACTGCAAGTAAATGATTTTTCCGGTTCGCACACACACACATTATTAGGGGCAAATACGAGTGAAATGCTCGCACTGTAGAGCATATATATAATTATATATATAATTGGTAAACTGTCTGGGGCTTTTCTTGCGCCCCTTAACTGATTTTCGAGGGCATTTGGTGAATTTTCTAGTGCATTTTGCCCCAAGCCCCCGTTAATTTGGAACCCTGCCTTCATGCCCCTTTCTTGTGTCCCTTTGTCGTCCTTCATAGTTGATCTGCTTTGAATCGGTTCAGGTCCCCTCTTTTCCTCCTCTCGTCCTCGTCCTCGTCTCCCGGCTCTGGTCCACCCGCGCGCCCTCTCCATCCTCCACGTCAGCATAGGCCTAGGCGGTAGGCCTCTCCTTCCCCTCCCGGCACCTTCCATGCTCTCCGCGCCGTGTCCCTCGCCGCCTCCCGCACGCCGTTGGGACCCGTTTCCTTTCTTTTTCTGAATTTTCTTTATTTCTACATATTTATTTCTATTTCTCCGACGTTTCCTTGCCACCTCCGTTGGATTTTTCAGTGTTACATTGTATGCTCCACATTGCTCCTAATCCAATCTGCGTGGTGGCCTGGTTAGCTTCTATGTTAGCTTGTAAGCTAGTTCGTATGTTAGCCTGTAGCTTTTCTGCATTTACAATCAGCATCCCGTCCCGCTAGCTTGTTCTACCTGTTGCATCATTGCCTCGTGTTGAGTCTTTTCCATCTGTGTATTTACTTCATCTGGGGTTGCTTTTCTTTCATTTGTCCTTGTGTTCATTCTTCCTTCTTTCTTTTGTCCTCGAATCTTCACTTTTTATTTAGTTTTGAATTGTTTTACTTCCTTTTTTTATATTCATTGACCGGGAGCTTTTTCATGTGGCAGCTCACCTGAACGTTGCAAACCGGAAGTCCCCCAGATTTCGTTCTTAACTAGAATTTATTCTTATTTTGTTCTTACCTGGGATTCAGCAATGTTTTCTTATTGTTGCTTTTCTCTCAGGCAAGACCAAATTATAAGAGTGGTCGAGAGCACTCTTACCCATATAAGAAAACCGTACCCAAAAAAAAAAAAAGCATACCATTGGTTAATTGCCCCCAAATACGACTTTAAAAATACAGAACTTTTCAATTATTATTATTATTATTATTATTATAACTTATTGCATGCGTTCTGTCTGAAATGGATTATATATTGCAGTTAGAACAGTTATGCTCTGGCCGCCCAGGCCATTGATTGATTGAAGATTTTATTAACAGATTGCAGAATGGGTACAATACAGTACGGCTCAATACACATTGTTAAGGGGATGCAGACCAGATAAAAACTTTCGTCTTGTTTACATCAGGGTCCCCCATTTTCAATTCATGACATTTATGACATACACAACATACAGATAAGATATATATCATGACATTTATGACATACATGATGACATATAGATATACAGTACAGTATACGTAGCATAGAACGCATATTTAGAGATCAGTGGTTCCCAAACTGCTTGTTTATGCGGACCACTAGATTGTTATCAAGAACATTTGTGGACCACCTCGTATGCAAACAGTAAAAAATAAATAATAATAAACAACTGACTGACCCGCGTCGCGGGCACTGCGTTCCGTTCTCAGAATGGATTTGAGAGAGATGTGCCAACTAGTCTGACTTGGAGCACGCACTGTACTATATATGCGCACTGCCAGTCAGGCTATGCGGAGATATTCAGACTCTAGATCTATTTGCAGAGCCAGATGAGTGGCTGCTTAACCGTTAAGTATTTCCCAACCTACTGTGCGATTGACTCTTGAATCGTTCAGTATTGACAAAGCCTGCTTTGCTGGAACGATTTATTTTGCACATACTGTATATATACAGTACGTGTGTGCACACTGTGGGAGGTGGCCAAAAGCGTGCAACTACTATTATATTACTACTATATTAATACAGTCTATTCCACTATATAGCTATAGGTGCTGTATGATGATTGACAATACATTTGATTCCTATCTAATTTTGATCCATCGCAAAGTGCTCCAGTGCTTGAATACGGCCGGGGGATCCGCTCATACAATGCAGACCCAAGTTCGCACACAGCTCTCGTATTATAATGAGCCTGTGAGGCGTGTCTCTGTATGCAAATGGCTTGCGCGAGAACGCGCATTCTCGTTTAGAATGAGTGGGATTCATCATTCAAAAAACCTGGGTAAGAACAGATTTGGACTTTAAGAATGGCTTGATGAATGTGGCGGTGGCTTTTCTTATTGTTCTCTTAACACTTTAAGGACCAGACATGAGTATATACGTGTTTCGGTGCCATGCGTTGTGGACCAGAGCCACGTATATACTCGTGGCAAGTTGTTATTGTTTTATTCCATATTTATAACGCTATTAACGTCCGCGATCGAGATCCATGACCTACCCACATATTTGATTTTCGAAACATGCAATACCGTCCAGATCCGCTTAGGGGCGCCATCGCTCCACTGCAGTATCATTGAGGGGATTTAAAAAAAAAATGTACAGTCTGTGGGCGGATCATATGAGCCTCGATTCCAAACGAAGACCCTCCATCTTTGATCACGTTACCAAACGCATTTTTCAGCCTGGAATAATGGGATTTATGATTAGCCAATGGACATATCGATCTACCAGAATCCGATGACTAATGAAGAAATGCTGCCGGCGATCACATGGCCTGACGGTAGGATACTATTACCCCAAATTACAGCTGGATTGGACATATGTTTTAAAACAAACGTGATAGACCACTGACATTGGCTACCTGAACGCACACTCTATTGCTAATCAATAATACTAATCGGCGTTCCCCGCCGCCCCCATTTCATCCATAGATGCTCTGTAATAGTCCGGATGCTACGCAGTTTGTTTTATTTCATTCGTATATATACAGCAGAAATGGCGTTTGATATAACGGCGCCAACGTTTAGCCTATTATCTAGCTTCCTGAAAAAAAGAAGAGACGAAAAGCGCGATAAACCTTATATTCACGACGCTATAAAATGACAACCAACCGATGGATTTTTATTTTCTTTAAGCCATTATGAAGGCACGTGTGGGGATGTGTTAGTCAATATATGAAGTATGGTTGTGATTGATGCATACATGGCCAATAGTTTCCTGATTGTGCCATGTGTAGTAACTACCTTGTTTGTGACAATCACATTGTGTGTGTGTTTTTGTATGAGTAATCTATAAAATTACTTAAATTATAAAAATAACCACACATTCCATTTCTCTCTTTCTCTGCATGCGCACACACCCACACAAATTCCCTCTCTCTTGCTCTTTCTCTCTGCTGTCTCCACGCACAAACACCCCTACTACACACCCATACACATGGGGAGAGGGGGATGACAATGACACTATGTAACAACCCATTATATGGTATGGAATAAGAGGTGTTACTCATCATTGGTTAAGAAGTTATCTAGATAATAGATTTCAATATGTAAATATTAATAATACAGAATCACATCTTAGAAGAGTAACTTGTGGTGTTCCACAGGGTTCCGTATTGGGACCCAAGTTATTTATACTTTATTTAAATGATATTTTTACAGTATCCAATATTTTGAAAATTGTTATGTTTGCTGATGATACTAATTTACTTTGTTCAGGGGAGGACATAAAAGAATGATTGAAAAGGCGGCTACGTGGCGTAGTGGGCAAGGCGCTCGCCACGAATGCAGAGACGCTGGGATCGCCTGTTCGATCCCAGCGCTCCACATTGCTTTCAGTTTAGCTGGTCGTCCGTACTAATACACATTGGCCGTATTAGGGGGTGGGAAACTGATGGGTAGGGATCGGGCGTTGTGGACAGCGACTCCTACAGGTCGGTTGGTGCGCCTGCGCAGTAGAATCAGGAGGTGTCGGGGGCAGCGTGAGCCTCCCACGCGTTACTCCTCGCCACTGAGAGATCGAGCTGCGCAGGTGAAAAGATGCGACTGCTGTTACCTCAAGTACCGGAGGGGACTTGTGCTATGTATGACTTAGTCCACATTGCAGCCGGCTTGTGGGAGGCAAGAAACAGCGTTCGTGACGGGGGAGGGTTGAATTGGATGATACGAAATTGGGATGGGAGAAAATATAGAAAATGGGAGAAAAAGTGGATAAAAAAAAGTGATTGAAAACAGTAGAAAGGGAATTGATAAAGTTAAAGAAATGGTTTGATAGGAATAAGTTGTCTCTTAATGAAAACAAAACAAAATGTATGGTATTTGGTGGTGTTCCTACCAACTGTGAAATTAAACTGAATTTAAATGGAACCGAAATTGAAAGAGTATATGAAACAAAATTCTTAGGTGTGATTATAGATCACAAACTCTGTTGGAAGCCACATATACAATATATCAAAGGTAAATTAGCCAAATCTGTTGGCATTCTGTACAAAACAAGGGAGCTGTTAAACCAGAAATGTTTGCATATATTGTATTTTTCACTTGTGGTGCCATACATGTCATATTGTGTTGAGGTCTGGGGGAATGTTTATAAAACAAATATAGATCCTATTATTAAACTACAGAAAAGCGTTATTAGAATAATAAATAAAGCTAGTTATCTTGAATCGACAAATCCATTATTCATAAAGTCCTGCACATTAAAATTTGTAGATATGGTTTACGTAAAAAAACCTTGGAGATAATTTTTCGTGCTAAGAGTAAGAACCTACCAGCTTGTATTCAATGTCTCTTTCAACCAAGAGAAGGAATGTATAATTTAAGAGGGTTGTGTATTCTTAAAACATATAAAAAGGTAAGAACTAATGTAAAAGCTAGATGTGTTTCAATTTTGGGAGTTCAATTGTGGAATAGTCTTAGTGACGGGTTGAAGTTGTGTACCTCTCAGGAGAGATTTAAAAAGGCCCTGAAGGATAAAATAATTCAGGAGTACAGTTTTGAGTAAAACATCAAACATTTATTTTATCTTTTCTTTTTTCTCTTAAAGAAAAAGAAAAGGAAATTATATCTTGCAGCATATTTTAAATTTGTCTCTATTAAAGTATATTTAGTTTTTAAGAATTGTAAAGGATAGGCAAAAATAAGCATGTGCTTCAGCCTATTCCTTTTTTCGGTCATTGAGTTTGGATTTTGTGTGTGAGCTTACTTTGAATATGTACATTTGTGATTTTTTCTTTTTTTCTTTTCCTTTTGAAAGTCCACACATGCGTGTTTTTGATTTATCTGTAAACAAAGACCGAAAATAAAACTATTCATTCATTCAATCAATCATCTACACTCACTTTAAATAAACACTCACCTTAACCCATTCTCTGCCACCACTTTGATCATCCTAAACCATCCTCTGCCAGCGCTATTTGTCTATGGAGATGTTCACCTTCTTTGCAGGGCTATAACTTTTTAAATTGTATTGCTAAATTGACATTACTATGGCCCATTCAACATCAATTATCTATCGTTCAGGATGTAGGAACGTTTTACTTTTTCATTCACACATTCATACTAAAATACCATCTATAAATATGTTTTTATCGTTTTCTGCAGTATTTCATAGAACGTGAGATATAGGCATAAATGCATATATATTAGATTATCAAATGCAGTTTGATACCGATCCATGCTATATAAAAAATTTCAACTGTACATGGTCCTAAACGTCATGACTGATCATCTGCGGGTGAACGGAGGGGGGGGGGGTCGTTTATAATTCAATGACCGACGTTAAATGATATATGTAGTATGGGTGATATATTGATCAGAGCAGTTTGTATCGAAAATGATAAAGAAAAACGCTGAAACTTACGTCAGTCTCCTCGTAGCGTTGGGCGATGAGAGTGGAGCAAACGGATCCCAATTATGTGATGTTGATCGATGCGATCCATTTCCGGTTTGTATATTACTAATACACGTCCAAATCATGTTGATTATTGAGTTATGGCAAAGATCCATATCCACAGTGTCTGTATTGAGCCCCGGGACGATAAACGAGTGGCCGGACGAAATTAGGGGACGGACCGAGCTCCAACGGGCACTTCCGGTTTGACAACTCGCAGATCGGCCACCAGGCGGTATTGAAGCGTTTCAGAGTTGTGATGGCTCAGACAGCATCAGCCAAGACTCCGTGGGTGAAATATGAAAATATGAAATATTGATCTCAAACACGCCTTACGGCGTGATTGGCAGACAACGCATGGCGGAGAAACCCGCCTTAACACGTGATTGGCGGAGAATGGGTTAACACCCACTTTTACTCACTTTAGACACTTTAACACTATATTTATTAAGTAAAGAGATTAAAAAGATACCCTAAGTTTGTTCCTCATCCCATTTCTGCATTGTACCTCACTGTTACTCTTTTTACTCTGTATTGTATATTGTAT
The DNA here is from genome assembly GCF_963971535.1 of Notolepis coatsorum. Classification (NCBI taxonomy): domain Eukaryota; kingdom Metazoa; phylum Chordata; class Actinopteri; order Aulopiformes; family Paralepididae; genus Notolepis; species Notolepis coatsorum. The sequence continues at coordinate 95,142,279 of NC_140172.1, read as the reverse complement.
ATAATTTATGTATATTGACTGAACACTTAATTTTTTACGTACTTTTGACTTTTTCTATTTTATACTTATCTATTTTTATCTAGCACACTCCCAGGAGCTCATACAGAAAAAAGCATTTCATGATAAAGTATTCTGTATTTTACTATGACAATTAATAAACAAACTGAAACTGATGAGAGAAAAAGATGGACGGATAAAGTGGAGTGGAGCTGGGCATTACATAAAACCATGAGTGAAGTGAAGAACAGCTTCTTCCCTTCTGCAGTGAGCCTCATCAACAAGGCGCGGGACCCTCACTGACACCCCCCCACTGTGTTACATTAACACACCCCTCACTGGACTATATACTTGCCCACTGTATTGTTACCTCATTCTAATTAGTGTATATAATTTACCACATCTGTCCAGTTGTACAGCCATGGCCTATTCCTATTTTACTTTTACCTATAATTGTACTATATTCTATTGTGCTATATTTAATTTAGTTTATATCCCATCTAATTGTATTCAACCTCTTATTTACAGTTGTATAGCCCTGGCCTATATTTTATTTCATAATTATATTATTATATTGTGCTTAACTTGGCTCATATTTCATTTTATTTTATTCTTTATTGTATTATCTGTCTGTTAATGTCTTTCCGCTAATGTCGCACGATAACGTCCAAAGCAAATTCCTTGTATGTGAAAACTATTTGGCAAATAAAGACCTTTCTGATTCTGATTCAGGGCCAGACCAGAAGACGCTGCTGAACCGTGTTTTCAAGTCCTCATCTAAAAACCAAGCGATTGGCCCCGCCCCCTAATCTACCTCGAACACTATTGGTGTTTCTCAAACGCAATAATTCAAAACAACAGACTTGTGTTCTTGGGGAGAAAACGTTCTTGATGGTCGTTCTTGGAAGAATGAACTCACGAGCACACAGAGCGCCGTTGACCGCTGGAGACCATGCGATCTTGCTGGTATTGTGCAATACCCCCTGCAGAGAGGCCGCCTGCAGGCCTGCGATAACAGCCATGCTTCATCACCCAACACCAGTTAGAATCTGAGCTTCGCGGGAGTCTCTAAAATAACAGAGAGAGAGAGAGAGAGATGGTCTAACTAACACTTTTACACAGCAGCCCACTACTTTCAACAATTGTATCAAGTAGATTGCAACAACCCCAAAACTGCCAGAGATGTGTTGTGATATTGCAACAACAACGTCTCAATAGCCTGAAATATGCCAACGCAGGCCTGGCATAAGGATGACTCACTAGTCACTACACAACATAACTAACGGTGCTGCTGTCCATGGTTCTGAAATGAGAGGTGCACTGTGAGTGTGACTGGTAGGCTGGTTAGCTAGTTACCTTGTGCTTGTGAAGCTTCTAAACTCGGAAAATGTTGGGAGCACATTTACCATACATTTTCGTAAAACTGCCAATATTCGAAATCGATTTCTTGCCCTAAAAAATTCTCAGAAGTGAATTTAGTGATGAAATAGCATACTGAAATTGTAAAAATCTGAAATAATAGAAAAATACTGATGTTAGCCTCTTTCTCCACTGCATTCCACTCTGCTTGAATGCCAACATTAATGCTGGAATATGTTGTCAAGTCTATACAAGTTATCAACTGATGCATCCTCTGTAAAATGGGCGTGTCGAGAACACCTCCGTTCTTGGCGAAATGCAAACTTCTGTATTGGAACAGTGCTTGGGCCGCAAGAAGAACACAAGTACAGACAAGAACTCGGATGGGAGAAAGGCTATATTATCTCTCTCCCGGGTTAATCTGATGCAGATACCAATACCCCTCTGAGCCCCCAGACGGCCTTTTCTTTTCTTCTCCTTTTCCTTTTCTTCATCTCCTCCCTTCCCTCCATCCACCCTCATCCTCAGACGCCTGTCTGAGCAGAATGGCTTTGACAGGAAACATGCAGGGAGAGGCTGCATCATGTGATCCAGCTGGGCACCATAATTGTGTTGACCTCTCTCACTCTCTTTCTCACTCTCTTTCTCACTCTCTCTCTTTCTCTTTCTTTCTCTTTCTCTCTCACTCTCACTCTCACTCTCTTTCACTCTCTCTCACTTTCACTCTCTATCTGCACTAGTCTAAGTCCAACCTGTCTGCAATCATATGTATATGATGAGGTCACAGACAGGTTTGCGTGTGTCTTGAAAACATATGCTCTTACTCGGATGTTGCGCTGCACGGCTTTGACCTTGGGAGCGAGGAAGGAAATGTTCTATTGTTGTCATGAACCACGTTTTGTTAAATTTCTTTTCTCTTTCTGGTTTGTGTGCCGCACTATTGTGTGTGTGTGTATTATCCCAGATGATGTGTGTCTGGTTTATGTGGTTCCTTGGCTTCCTCTCAAGCCTGGATCATCCCTGGTTCTTATCTAGAAGATTTCTATTTATTTCCCCCAGCTCTGTATTTACACCGTCTGACAAATCCTGCAATCATCATACATGTGTTGTGTGTTTTTTTTCTGTCTGTGGTGTCAAGAGAGGAAATGGTTTGAACTGATCAAAAGGGCTTTTTGATGTTGCTAAAGTTTAACATGGCGAGGCAGTGGTCCAGAAAACAAGCCCACCCACCTGTGCAAATCTAGCGGAACGAACACACCTGGTAATTACATTTCTGTCTCTCCCTCCCACTCTCCGTCCCTCCCTCCCTCTCAGAGGAAGCGTTCTCCACTGAGCACCAGCGGCTGAAGGAGGAGAAGGAGTCCTTAACCAAGCTGCAAAAAGAATGCACTGCCAAGAGGTATAGTCTCTCTCTCTCCTCTCCCCTCCTCTACTCCATCCTTTTATAATTCACCCTGGCCATCTGCGAGAAATTACCCAGGCGGCCCCGTAGTAGAATGACGTTACCAAATTATTCTCAAAACCGTAAGGATATCACCACTCGACGTCGCTGCGCTGTGATCATGCAAATTGTTTCAGAGGCCTGGTGTCTTTATGTGTTTGCCTTGGTCTGTGGGGGAGGTGCCGACCTCCTACTTAACAGCCTTTTGTTTGTGTGAAAAGTACCTGGCAGGAGCTAAGCCAGAGTCCAGGCAAGACCAGCAGAGGCCAAGAGTAGGGATGGGTACCAAATCTGGTACTTTTAAGGGTATCGACCGAATCACATCGGTACTACAGAGTACTTATTCACGTGAGATCCACCGGTGTGAAAAAAGTCCGGTGACCTCAACGTTTCGTTTACCGCAAAACTAAACCTATGAAGTGTGCCTCACGTCAACGTTCACACGCACAAAACAAGCTTACCTAGGATTTGACCTGATTCAACAACAACAAAGCAGTCGGCAATGGCAAGCCGAAAACGGTCGCAAGTGTGGTTACACTTTACAAAGCTAGATGCAGACAACGCTCGCTGCAATATTATATATTATATATATATTAAAGTTTGCAAATTTTGTTTACAACTGAGGTAGGTAGATACAATTTATTTTAGACTAAAGTACCGGAAAAAAGGTACCGTCGGGTACCGGTACTGGTTAAATGTGAACGGTACCGAACCCTACAGGCAAGACCAGCAGAGGCCAGGAGACCTGCGAGTAACAGGACATTAACACAGACACTTCTGCATCTGCCCAGTGTCTGCTCCCTGGACAAGTCTGTTTAGGTGTTGAGGATGAGGTATGTGTGTCCGTTTGTTTGACGGGTTACTGAGAGTGGAGAGTTGTGGGAAATGAGAGTTTCTGTGTTTTTTGGTTTAGACGGAAGGGGGATTAAGACTTATATCCCTGCTTAACCAGGCCAGATAAGGCCTGTTGTAAAAGTGATGGGAGATTTCGGGGGAAGGGTCAGGATCAAACAGTCAAATCTGGTGCTAATCTTTGTCTTCTGTTGTAGCTTTCTACAAAGCAGCTGCGTGGGTAATGATCGGGGCCTGCCGACCGCAAGCAAAGCCGGATAGGAAACCAGAGTGAAAGGGGGGGGGGAAGAGCTCATCGCTTTCAATGATCATTCTCACCCCTGATGTCTTTTCATGTGTGTGAAACGATGTACCGTTACACGCTATACTCCCTAGATACTGGCTTAAATTGGGGGTACTTAACTGTAAAACGAGAGGCACACACTGAGACCAAGAGTTTCACAAAGTAAAGTATTAGATCTTGTATGATCACTGAGCAGTTCTCTCGGGAGGTGTCCACTTACTGCCCACAAGCGTTCAGGCACAAGAAATCAGTTTGTAAAAGCTAAGAACCCAAAAAAAACTAAGCATAATTTACTGTTTGAAATACAATTATCTTACATCATTTAGAAGTCGAGCAACGATGGAATAGATTTTATTTACGCGTAACTCATCAACACGGCACACATTTACAGTGCAAAGTCTGTAAAGTCTACACAGAAATACACGTTAGTGAAGCAGACTAGTTTACACACAATGCGTAGGTAGGAGGTGGAGCAGCCGCCTAGTAGTCGGAAAGGTTCCTGGTTCGATTCCCACTCCTCCCAGTCAGTGTGTCAAAGTGTCCTTGAGCAAGACACTAACACCCCTAATTGCTCCTGATGAGCAGGTTGGCACCTTGCATGGTTGCCTCCGCCGTCTGTGTGTGAGTGAATGGGTGAATGTGAGGAACAAAATTGTAAATATAAAAGCACCATTTACTGTGAGCTGCCACTAGGGGCAGAGTGGCTAACCATGAGAGAATGGATGAGTAAGTTGGTGACATAGACCACTGCACTTCCGCGTTACATTGAGCTCATGGAGGAGAGAGCGGGGGGAGAAAATTAATGAATGTGGATGAGAGCCTTGACATTAACTCATTCACGGCCAACCATGACTATAGTCGGGTTATCTCGCCAACCGTTGAATGCCAAAACCTTACCAGAGTATAGTCGGGTTTTCGATCGTTTTCATTGTTTTTTTTTTATTCTATACAGTCTCACGGACCTCTGTGTTACCATTGGAACTCATCCTGAGACCCCGAGAGTGCAATAACGGCCGAATCCTGCTATGTGGCAGTATCGCCTACCCTTTGAAACCTTATTTCACACTGTGTGTTACATTGTATATGGTCCGGGCGGAGAATTTAGACCAAGCCAAGTGAATCGCTTCATCAGAGCACTTTGAAACGCGTTCAGCCAGTTCATGTCAGGGACCCGATGGATCAATACTGGAAATCGTGATCAAACAATTGGAATATTGTTTTTGGGATACCTTCTAGTAGGGATGCCCCGATCACGTTTTTTGCCACCGATACCGATCACCGATCGTCTTGAGCCATATCGGCCGATACCGATCCGATATCGATCGTTTTTGGTATAAAAAGATAATATATATATATATATATATATATATATATATATATATATATATATATATATATATATACTTTTTTTTTTATATATATATAAAATATTTATTATATAATCATACTTGTAGTTGTATTATCTGCGAGACATCGCCACCACGCAACAAGTCAAAATGCTCGCTATCTGCAAACAGCTCCACTGTCTGTGTGTACTCGAGTAGCCTCCAGCTACGGCCAGGATTCTCCGGCGCTGCAGCTGGACCCTATTGGTATAAATCACATTCAGCAAGCCCTCAGCTCGAATACGCATCGAATCAATGTTATAAGACATTGATATCAGGAGCTAACTGTAGCTACTGCTAGCCGGCTAGATAACGTTAAGACGACGCCTCAGTGAACTATTTAGTTTAGAGCTAACGTGAGCTAACGTGAGCTACCGAGTCAACGGAGGTAACTTATCATGCACTCGACTATTGCTGGAGCATTTGTTGATATCAGCAGTTAGCCAGCTAGATAACGTTAGACAATGCCTCATGTAGTCACTGGGTCATTTAGTTTAAACAGTAACGTTAGCTCGGTAGGTAGCCAACGTTAGCTCACGTCGCATGCACCAGACTATAGCAGACTGCGAGGCATAGGAGCCTCTTGTTTACACGAGTGCGGGAGGGGCTGGGGAGGACGAGGGGCTGTACGCTGCAGGCAGCTGTGTGTCTGAGTGAGAAGTCAGCAGTGAGATCTCCGCTAAGAATTGGATCATGTTTTTCGATCGGTTTTGACGATCGGCGAAAATAAAGCATCATCACCGATCACCGATCTCATATTTATACTGAATATCGGCCGATACCGATCGCTGGCCGATCGATCGGGGCATCCCTACCTTCTAGTAAAGGTAAGGACTATATGACATCAATCCTACTTTGATCCAACAATGATTTCACATCGATCGCAATGATCAACGTATGTAGTATAGAAAAATGCCGTTGCTGACGATCAGAGCATCAAAAAACGACGCCCCCCCCCCCCCCCATTACCTATACCTATTATATACCTTTGATTTGGAAATAGTAATAGTAGTAAATAGTGTCCAGGCGAGCAATGCGAACGCCTTTAGCCAAATTCACATATCGCTCCATAACGCAGCTTCCAGGAATTAGCCAGGATCACTCTGAAACTATAAAATATTCACCACGGGGTATAACACGCGAACGTACATAAAAAAATTCACTCTTTTTTGGATGAGGGATAGTGTCAAATGAGCCATAGTATTGTCTCCATAGCTATAATATAGAATATAGATATAGCCCTGCAAACATCGTGACACACAGTGAAAATCCCTATCTTTTAAAGCGTGGCCCATTGACTACAAGGATGGATAAAAAACGGCTGGCGCTGAAAGTGTTAAGTGGTTGTTGCTACGGCTGTGGGGGTGCGGGAGACATGATCCAATAGACTTTTATACGCCTCAGTCTCCTGAACACGGCGCGACCAAGATTGTGGCGCAGATTGATGAACTTAGACTCCGTGGGCAATATGCACATGAGTTCGGTAGTAGGTGCGGAAAGGTTACTATAGCTCAGCCGAGAAACTGCCAATTGACTTGAAATTGGTCTCTCCTATTCAGGAGACTCAGGTGTATAAAAGTCTATTGGATCATGTTTCCAGCACCCCCACAGTGTTCCATTCCATAGCCTGAAGTCTTATGTAGTACAGATCCAAGTTGGAAATATGTCCAATAATTCTCGCAATTGGCGAATGATTGACAGTTCCAGACCCTTCCGAGTCGGGGTGGTAATCTGACGCTTGCATGTACAAAGTCGCACGCCTGACATATCCGCATGTAACTCGAGAACCGCTGAACGGATTTTGTCGAGTGAGGTGGCAACAAATTGGGCTTTAATTAGATATATAATATGTTGTATAAAAAATGCAGACCTGAGCTGCTAGACACTCGCAAAGTGCCTTGTTCCACCGGTGGACAAATCACCCTTAACACTTTCAGTGCCGCCCATAACGTTGATTAATGTCTTTGAGTGCCATCATCCACTTCAATGATAGCGTTAAAAACGTATAATCTATGTTTTAAATGATGGCTATGTGTCTAATCTGCCCCGTCGCTTATCAATGACTTGTTTGCAGTCAACATTGTCGAAACGGATTGTTTTTTAATCAGTTCATATCCTTTTTATAGCATTTCGAAAAGCTATAATTTTCTCGAAAATTTCCGGAAAATAGAAAGATTCCCTCATAAACGGCATTTATTGGAATATTCTCGAATACACTAGACACGTTGTCATTTGTCGGCCTATTTATGAATCGTTTTCAAATAAACGCTAGATTATCGATTGTATATGTGTACTTATGCACGCTATAGAAGCGAGCTGAGAAATCGATTACCTCATTTCCTCAACATCACACACACACACACATACGGGACACGCTGTTATCTCAGTGAATACAGCTCTGATTATCCTAAAACTGGTAACATAGACTCCTTACCTTAGATCAGATGTTCTCCAAAAAGATTATTCCAATTCCTGATCGCCATTCCAAATGTCGATCGCATTTATTGATTGATTATTGGCTGCTGTAAATATATATTCCAGGCTGCTTTCCAACTCGCGATCACTTCCATGTTCATCAGATCCCTCGCCAGCATAATGGAGCCAGTTGGCTCCCCCCACACAGATCCACAAGTCTAATCGAATGGCCTGCAGTTACACAGGGATAGGCGATAGGGGGCGGTATTTTCCCATCTGATCTCCTAGAGGGGCTGCTGTACCAACGGGAGACTCGGTTAATGAAATATGAATTCAGATCGCTAATAAAAAAATCAAACGACAATTCGCGTCGTCGGCACTCAACGGGGGGCATGAAAAGATGACATAACATGTCGCTGGCACTCAAAGTGTTAAGAGGGCCTGGGCCGTTGACAGCTAAGAGGTTAAATATGGCAAAAGCAGACTGTTTTTTATTTTTTTTTTTTTTTTTTACTTTCTCTTTTTCCCCCCTTTCTTTTTCCGTTTTTCTCCCATCCCAATGTTA